>NC_065521.1:47550056-47580960 GCF_006386435.1 Epinephelus moara | reverse complement strand
CTTAATAGAGACAATTTCAAACACAAGTACACAAATCAGCTTCACTATAACTCGCAGCATTCACAGACACTTGTCTTTATCTGGACACATTTTCCCCACAAATACAACATGCTACCGTTATTAGCACAAGCCTATGGCATTTTACATTGTATAAATTAGCCTAGCAGCTAGCAAACTTCTCTTCTTAACAATTACCAAAGTTAAATAATAATAATAATTACTATTATCTTTATTTATAAAGTGCTTTCAGAACAGAGTTACAGAGTGCTTTACATGTCAATAATTAAAACAGACAAGATGTGAAAACAACAGCTTTTAAAAGAACTGATAAAAACACTTTAGTTTATAAAAACTGAGGAAATAAACAACCGTCTAAATGAACGTTCCAGAGCCTCGGGGCCCTGACAGCAAACACTCTGCCCCCTTTTAGTTTTCAGCCTCTGGAACAGACAAAAGACCTCTGCTGCCCGAGGACCTTAAGGTACGTCCTGACGTGTACGGCACTAAAAGGTCAGACATATAGCAGGGAGAGAGACCATGAAGAGCCTTAAAAGTAATCAGTAAAATCTTAAAATCTAAAACATACTGGGAGCTGGTGTAACAAGGCTAAAACTGGAGTGATGTGATCATTTCTCTTGGTTCTTAGTGGTACATGTGGACCCTTCTCAAGTTCAAGCTCCAAATTATTAATGCCAGACCTCTCTCTGGTTCCCTTCTTGCTGGAACTTGAACCAAAGAATTGGTATCTTCATTGGGTGCATTTACACATGTATGCTTGGTGACGTTTATCTTGTGGCCTTGTCATTTCTCAGGTGACATCGGAGGCAGACGTGCAGTCAGCCGTGTCCCTGGCCAGAGAGAAGTTTGGGAGGCTGGACCTGGCAGTGAACTGTGCCGGCATCGCTGTCGCCGTTAAAACTTACAACTTTAAGAAGGACCTCCCTCACAGCCTGGAGGACTTCCAGCGTGTAATCAATGTAAGGTACACAAAAACAGATGCAAATAGCTTAAGCAGAAAAATAAATACCTGCTTCTGCTGTCAGACTCCTCCAGTGGTAACTAAATACATTTAATCTAGTACTGTACCCAAGTACAAAATCAATGTACTTATACTTAACTTGGAGATTTGAATTTTATGTAACGTTATACTTCAACTCCACTACATTTCAGAGGTAAATATGGTACTTTTTACTTCACTACATTTGTCTGACAGCTTTAGTAAGTTTTCAGATGACAGTTGAAACCCAAATTTCTCCTGATGGCTGTTGCATTGCTCTGTGTGTGTGTGTGTGTGTGGGTGTGTGTGTGTGTGTTAAAAACTGAGTAGCAGGTGACACACCAGTGTATGAATGTGTGTGTGTGAATGGGTGAATGTGACTTGCCGTGTAAAAAGCTCTTTTAAGTGGTCAGAGGACTAGAAAGGCGCTATGCAACTGCAGGTCCATTTTTACTATTTACCACTTGCTCCAGTGGTGCTGAAGCGCCTTTATCCCAGTGGAAAAGAACTCTTCAGGTTGGGACTAGGGATGCGCACAATTAGATGTCTTAACAATTAAACGTCCGCCCCCTCGCTAGTCTGCACCAGAAATATTAGTCGGTTAAACCAACTAGTGTTTTATTCATGTACAAGGCTGCTTAACTGTCATGCAGCCACCCGCCACTAGTGGGTGCTACAGAGCCGTCAGACAGCAGTCCCCCTCCCCGCAGTAATGCTTGAGTAGACTGGAGTTTTAAAACAGCACGCTGGGAAATAAGAGAGATTTAATTTTATTTTAGATGTTTAGATGTTAATTTAGTGGTTAACTTTTGACTGAGTTGCCGTCATGTTCACATTCATACCGCACGGCACACCTAAGAACTCCTCCCTGGCTTCAATGACGTCATCGTCGTTGGCAAAATGTTTGCCCGCTCAAGCTTTTTTCAAGTTGGGGAACAGGTGGAAGTCCGAGGGGACCAGGTCTGGTGAAAAAGACGGGCGAGGAAGAAGTTGGAACCCGCAGTCATGGATTGTCTGGTCAGCATTCCTCGCCTCGTTTCTCTGATTTTCTCTCTCTGAGGTGTTGTAGTAGGTCAGAGAAATAGTCTCCAGTGATGGTGTGACCCTTCTCAAGAGAGGAGGGCAAAAAATAATAATAAATCACTGACCATCATCAAGGACCAAAACGTTTGCGACTGTTTTTAATCACTTTTTTATTATTATTTCTATTTCGGATAACAATCTGTCCTCAATGCGTTTTGAGTGTATTTACACCTGCACTGTCACGTGGTCAAGAGCAATCTGATCACAAAACACATGTTAATACAAGGTATAGGGGGTATATGTGTCAGCTTTTGTGATAGTCTGGCGACCTGTCCAGAGTGTACCCCACCCCTCGCCCAGTGTCAGCTGCGACCCCTAACAGGATATGTGATTATGGAAAATGAATGAATGAGTTTTGAGTATTTTTGTGTGTGTTTTCTGCAGGTGAACATTGCAGGAACCTTTAATGTGATTCGCCTTGCTGTGGGTGAGATGGGGAAGAACGAGCCTGATGCAGATGGACACAGAGGCTGCGTCATTAACACAGCCAGTGTGGCCGCCTTCGATGGACAGGTCATTAAAAACACACGCACACACCTTCTACTGTCCCCTTCTCATGAATGCAACGGCTCAAGAGAATTTCCTGAAATTTGGCACAAATGTCCACCTTGACACAAACATGAACTGTGTAGATTTTGGTGGTCAAAGGTCAAGGTCACTGTGACTTTATAAAACACATTTTGGGCCTTTAGTCAAAAATTCATGAGCTGGTTATGACAACATATCACTCAACTGTCTAACAGGATATAATGATGAAGGGATGAAAAGGTCAAACATCAAGTTCACAGTGACATCATAATGTTCTGCAAAGACACTTTTCTGGCCATAATTTAACACCCTAACTCAGGAACAGAAGGGGAGACATTGAGCCTCTTTGTGGTCATTTTGCGCCTTTTGTTCTTTTTTATCTCTTTGTCGTCGTTTTGTTACTCTTTGAGCTGCTTTACTTTACTGTTAATGTTCGCTATCAGCCGTGTTAGAAGTTGTGTGAAGTTGCTGCTGGAAAACTCAACATTTCCTTATTTTGCTGCTTCACAATAAAAGTTTTTACATAACAAAATAACAGGGGACTTTTACTGTGAAGAATCTGCAGATAATTAAAAGTGCAAAGCAGAGCTGCAGACAACAGGCTCTGACTGCACCAGCTCACCTCCAACAGGTAAGCAGATGGAAAGAAAGAAAGAAGGGAGTTTAGGTAAACTTCTTTTACCTGCCCTGCTGTAGAAAAACACATGCAGCAAAATAACAGGGGACTTTAGCTGTGGATCGGCTTGTAACTGAACATGTAACCCATTTCGTAGAAAATACAGAGATATATATTGTGTGGTGCCATTCAGCCTGAAAATATTGAGATATGGATTATTGTCCAGCCCTACTTTGAGGTGCTTTTGGCGAATGTAAAGGTTGTCTGTGCTGCCTGGTTGAAAATGTCTGTGAAGTCATTCAGGTTTTAGAATTTGTAGCTTCTTTTGAAGCAACATCCATATTTGAAGCATTATCTCCTGTCATGGCTACAACTTTTGTGTTCTCTTCTGATCCTCTGGTTGTCCAACACAAGCTTGTTAATTTGCTGGTGTTGAGCTTCAGGTGATTGTCATTGCACCATGTGACGAATCTATCCGTCCTCTGTACTCTGTAAAACAGTCTCTAAGTCAAGACAGTATGTTTGTCACTGGGAATTATTCACTAGAATCACATCTTCCACTTTGCCATAAAAACAAACTTAAGACCTTTCATTAAATTACTTCAGAGTCTGGACAGACAGACTTGGTGAAGGCACACAACCATGAGGTGGTAACTCTGCTTTTTGCCCTCCGTTTTCTCTGCAGGTCGGCCAAGCAGCATATTCAGCTTCTAAAGGTGGTATTGTTGGAATGACACTCCCCATCGCACGAGATCTGGCACCCATGGGCATCAGAGTCATCACCATAGCGCCTGGTGAGTGTATACAGTGTAAACTGTCTCAAAATGATCCCACACTTTGGATTACTGGTCGACTAACGTTTGGTTGACTATCAGGGGGCAGCTCTACTTTCCAGATTATTTTTACATAAAAAACGTTCAGATAAAACCAGTAATTTCCATCCTTGCTGGCCCGTGTTGCCTCACTGTTTTTTAAAATAACTGTTTTAAGGGACAGGCACTCAGCTTGTGGTGCTCAAAGTGCCCAAAAATTACATTTGAAAAACTCCACAGCAATGTCTCTCTGTCGGGGATAAGGTTGGCGGGTGTAGTGTGGTAGAAAGAAAATAGTTCCTGCATGAAACTGCTCACAACAAGGTCTGTGGATTATCTTGAGTAACCAGGTCGTGATTTCTGGAAAGAAACAGCGCCATCTAGTTCCATTATATTGGAGAGAAGGCAGCTGATATCTGCAACACTCTGCAACTCACACCAACAACAATATAGACTTATAAACAGCGCTACAGGGAAAAGGAAAAAGTTACGTTTTTGATTTAAAGGTGAGCTGTCCCTTTCAAGGCCTTAAGATGTCAAATCATCCGATATTTCAACAAGATTAGAAAAAGAGTCAAATAAATGAATATGAATTTATGTTGTTGGAAACTCGCCTTTGCTCTCACATTAAGAATCACATGGCTCTTCAGATTTAACTCATGACCCTTTGGAGGGCTGAACGAAAGGGGTAGGGTTCACCCTGGACAGGTCACCAGACTATCACAGGGCTGACACATAGAGACAGACAACCATTCACACTCACATTCACACCTACGGACAATTTAGAGTCACCAGTTAACCTGCATGTCTTTGGACTGTGGGAAGAAGCTGGAGTACCTGGAGGAAACCCACGCTGACACGGGGAGAACATGCAAACTCCTCACAGAGGGTCTCCCCCACCCTTGGCTTTGAACTTGGAACCCTCTTGCTGTGGAGTGAAGATTTAAAAGCTGATTGAAAAGTGACATTTCCTTTGCGTCTAAATCTTTCTCCCTCCAGGTCTGTTCTCCACTCCCCTCCTGGCTGGTCTTCCAGAAAAGGTGCGCTCCTTTCTCGCCCGCCAAGTGCCCTTCCCTTCACGCCTGGGAGACCCAGCAGAGTTTGCCCACCTGGTGACATCACTGGCTGAGAACCCCATGATCAACGGAGAGGTCATCAGACTGGACGGAGCCATTCGCATGCAGCCCTGAGACAGATGGTGTGTGTCTGAGTGGACATGTTAACTAAGCTCACTGATCCACACCTTCATCACCTTCATCATTTTTATGTCTGTGTGTGTGTGTGTGTGTGTGTGTGTGTGTGTGTGTGTGTGTGAGTGTGAGTGTGTGTCTGCCTGGTGAAATTATGTCATAGAAAGCTGCACACACTGAAAATATAAACTGTGATGGATTACGAACACCATTTTATTAACTTTGTGTGTGAGAATGTGAGAGAAAGTGTGTAAAAAGATCTGTATATTTCGGTGCATTGCAGTTCTGTATGCACTTCACTTTGGTTGTTTTGTAAATGAATCCAGATTGTAATAAACCTCAGATTGGTGTGTCTGGTCCAGGAAGGTTTTTTTTTTCTTAACTCCCTAAAGCATAGAATTTTTATTCCGCTACAGCGTCTTTCAGATCATCGTCTCCACCACCAGGGGTCTCATTTATAAAACATTACGTGGGAGCCATACTAAAAATGTACGTATGAACAAAAGCCAAAAATGGCAACAGTTTTTACAAGTGTGTTTTTATAGATCACAACTTTCGCGTGGGAAGTGGCGGACGCCTCTTTCAGGCCTCGTTTTGTGTGTGCGCAATGTTTATAAATGAGGCCCCTGGTCCACACAGATTGTGCGCTCGCAGAATTCCAACGAATACTGTATCACATTACAAGCAAAAAAATCTGCATATTTTGCAGATTTATATTCTGGATCACTGCTGAAAACCTAAAAAAAAAAAATTGTTTGGGTTTGCTAATCACACAAGATTGATTTTAATAAAATGAAGAGTTGCCTTCAACCCATCAAATCTCAAAGTTTCAGCCATGGCAGCAAAAGGAAAAATCTTTAAGACCTTTAATAATGACTAAATTCTAATTGTTAGATTTGATTGTCCACAACATTTGTTTGTCAACCAAGTTTTCGGCACATGTTCTGCATGTTTTCGTCAAAAGTCCAGGTAGTTGTTTGACCAAGAAGCACAAAGCAGCAATAGAGTAACGGGATGCACAGTCTCATTTTATAACTCACTGGATGATGATAAAGAGGAGGAGAATGTAACGGAGGTCGGAGGATATGGACCACACAGAGAGGGAGCACAGTAAGGAAAGCAAATAAGTCTTTCTGGTTTGACCTGCGTATTTTGGCAACAAATAGAACAATAACATTTTTATTAGATGAGGTTCAGTGTGTCAGATTTAGGTGGTTTCAGTGGTACATACACCGATCAGCCAAAGCATCATAACCACTGACAGCTGAAGTGAACAACATTGATCATCTAGTTACAAAGCAATGTTTTGCTGAGAAAACTCGGGTTCTGACATTCATGTGGTCTCCACCCGGCACGGTCCACCCACCTAAACTACAGTGCAGACAGGGTACCCCTCCTCATGGCAGCAGCACTCCCCAGTAGCTGTCTTTCTCAGGAAAGGCCTGAGGAATGTGACAAAGAGCTCAAGGTGTCAACCAGGCCTCCAAATTCCCTGGATCCTAATCTGATCAAACACCTGTGGGACGTGTGTCCTGTCTTTTCTGGTACTGTCAGTGCTCTGGAAAGTTATGGAAAGGTGTTTCCAGATTTATTGTTGACATTGCATATAGAGCATTATTTCATGAGTACGTTATATTTGGATTCTTTTCCTGTAACTTGAGGAACAGGCATGTATCATAAATCTGATTATGCTTGCCAAACTTTATATACATAAGTGCTAATTTACAAAACCATAAGCCCCTCTTTACTGGGTTTTACAAAGATTTATGAAAATCACATAAACACTAATGAATCGTGTATCAGTAGAAAGGCCATAAAAATTGTTCTGGCATGTACTAACAGTGAAATATGTAGCTGAAATTGGATCTAAGCTTTTGTGAAGGAACTTTTAACATTGGAAAAAAAGACACTTGTTTTCCATCTCTTTAATTATTATTATTTATTCAACCTAAACCCCCTGGCTTGTTTTTTGCACTATGGCTATTGTTACTGACTAAATGAGTGATTTGTGCGATTTGTTCAAAGAAATTCATGGAGAAAAAACCAAATCCCTCTCCATCAGTGTCCTGTTGAAAAGAGAGGACTCTTACTGGCTTTCTAACGATGTTGGTGCTGTTTGTGTATTCCAAATATTATGCATCACTTAGCAGTAGAAACAGGGAGAGACAGACAGACATGGCTGCCCAGAGGGGAGCGTCTTTGTGGTCACTGCTCGACAGGTGAAGTAGAAACAGAAATGCACCTCCTCCTCCTCCACTGTGAAAAGTTCTCCCCAGTCAGAGATTTCCATTTTGGAGAAATAACCAAACATTTCCTGACACCCCGCTATAGAAACTGGCAATTCTCCTGGGTGAAGGGACAGCAGCTCCTCTGGCAGCGACATATGTATCTGCCTGCTCCAGCCTGAGGGACTAGCTGCTAATATGTAGTCAGTTAGTATAAAATAAATAAATAAAAATGCAGTGTACTATATTATGTTGAACAGTAATCAAAAATGGACTGCAGCAGTATAATATGGAACCTATAAGCAACACCTGTATAATTGATATGTATATATAATGTATGAATGTTTGTAACATGTAAAATATATTACTTTTTAATTTTACTTTATTTATTTACCTTTTCAATTTTTTATTTTGTTTTTATTTTTGNTAATATGGAACCTATAAGCAACACCTGTATAATTGATATGTATATATAATGTATGAATGTGTGTAACATGTAAAATATATTACTTTTTAATTTTACTTTATTTATTTATTGACCTTTCAATTTTTTATTTTGTTTTTATTTTTGTCTATTAATTATTATTTTTTCTTATTTTTTTTTCAATGAAATGCTTCGGCAATAACATTTCTTTGTTCATGCCAATAAAGCTATTTGAATTGAATTGATATAAAAAATACGTCACAGTAGGTAATGACTTAAACGCGCCATGATTTTGAGAGAAAAGTTCAAAGTTGACAGTACGGTGGCCGCATAGATACCGTTGGCCTTCTGAACTGGGAGCGCGTGCTGTATACGCAGGGCTGTCCCGGAGTAACAAAAATACACAGAAAAGCTCGTGGACACTTTTCTCTTGAAGCCAACGAGGTAAAAAAAACAAACGCACCCTGCGACACAACTAGGAAGGCGTTGGTAGAACTGCGGTCTGTTTGACTAGCTTAGTTAGCATACACAGCTAGCAGTGGACTTCACAAGACAATCCTCACAACTTTTTTAAATTTAGATAAAAAAAATAATAAACGTTTTGATTCGTTTGATCGGTAGAACCTCGCGGACCAAAGGAATAAAAATAATCATGGATGGACACATTTAATGGACTTAAGGACAGCATCAAAGGTAGGGAGTCACCTCTTCTCTCGCTTCTCCCTAGTTTACTTTTATTATTTATAACGTTACTGTGATGCTCATGGTTTCAGTGAAATGAACTGAACGATTAAATTAAAGAGAATCTAACCGAGCTAACACCGTGACGCATCTCCATATTGATAAAGCATTTAACATGATGATGCTAAACTGCTTTTAAGCTAGCAGTCAGGGGAGTTGGGTCAAAGTTAGCTCAGTGGAACCTGTGGGGTTTTAACACTCTGAAAGTCAAGACTTTACTTACTTAAAATCACAAAACACCCACTGCCCCAGACATTGCCTTTATATTGTTATTAAGATTTTAATTGATAATTTCAGGGAGACATAGAGGGAAAGAGAGTGGTGCTAAATAGCACCAGAGTGCCGTTAGCTTAGCTTAACATCATGCTTTATGTTAATGTTAGTTATCATCAGTTTCATATTCTGAAAGGCAAGACTTTGTGTATGTTAAATCAAATCAAGTAAAATCAAACAGAACCTCCACATGACCTAAAATTGAAATTTTGACAGATATCCAGGTTTATCCAGGGGTCCCACAACCCTGTTAAAAAACAATGAACTGCCTAATGAGTAGGGGTGTGTATTGGCAAGAATCTAGAGATACGATACATATCACGATACAGATGTGACGATTCGATATATTGCACTGCGCGTTGGGGTTCTATTCCCCTGAAGGGAGTTGTTTTCCCAGTATTCACCGGCTCATTGTATATTATCCCGCTTATTACACGGCTAATTATCAGTTAAATAAATAATTTGAGACAGAATATTGATTAATTATACGATTTTTATTGATTTATAAATTAAATCGGGAGGAGAGAAAAAAAAACTGTCAGCAACGGCTGAATCTGGCCACAATAGCTCCAGGGAATCAAGAGAAAATGAAAAGCAGCGTCCCTAGCAACGCTGGGCTACATAGCAACGGTCATTACATAGTAGTATCAGACCTCTGAATGCCGCGACTGACCAATCAGAATACAGCATTCAATAGAGCCGTGTAATAATTAAGCAACATCACACGAGAGGGAATGATGTTGTACTGTGATATCATCACGGCTGTGATTCGGTCGTAGGCACGAGGCCGCAGGCCGAGTTAAATAAGCAAGGCTGATTAAGAAATGTTGAAAAATGAGGACAAAATAGATCATTTAAGCATTTTATTTGTCTTCCGCCAACAAAAATAGTTCCCTCAGGACTCCGCTGTCACCGTTGCTATGTAACGCAGACATGGTGCGCCAGGCACTTACTCTTTATACACATTTATCTGCACGTTTCCATTAATTGTGCAGCCGGTGAAATAAGTCTCTGGTGACTGCATGGTGGACTGTCGCTTCACAGGCACAGCCGACTCTGCCTTCTGATCTGACAGTATGTTGCTTTTCTCCAAGTCATTGAGCTCCGCTGATGAAACACTGACAAACCTGGATGTGTGCTCAGATGGATTCAGCTTCTCCTCTCCCTCATCTTCCTCTGATGACCATTCATAGTTCAATTCAAAACTTATTTTAGGAAATAAATCCATATTTTTGGCTGTTTGACAGTGGATGAATTAATTAGCCTACAACGCAACTGCTGACCTAACTGACACTAACCGTCAGTTTTGATTTGATTGTTGATTGCAATCAGCTGTGAGGCGGAGTGATACATACACAGTGAAATAACCGTGATGTTGTACTCCAATATCATCACGGTTTTACTGTCTCTCGACCAATCAGATTGCAGGGCCGGAACTAACTGTTGTATAAATGCATATAATCTGTGTAAACAGTGTATTTTTATGCTGTCACAACAGTGTAATCTGCATTTGTATTTCACAGCCCCAGTAACAGCCAATGTCATAACAATACTTTTTGTGCAATTTGACAAAGGTATTGACATTTGCTTCTATAGCAGTAACAAATTAAAGTGCTTGCAGGAATCTTAAGATGAACAGTAAGAAATTAAAATTCCCTGCAACATCATTTTTTTTGTGCAGTCTGAACAAAGGAATTTACCCATCTGCCTTTATAACATTTAGAGTATAAAATTTGTACAGAGTGTTATTAATAAAAGAAAGATCATAGTCCCTGTGAGATCTTAATGCTTCTTTTTGTGCAGTCAAACAATGGAATCAACACCTTCCTTTCTTTCAGTAACAAATAAAAGTGCTTGCAGGACTCTCAAGATGAACAGTAAGAAATTAAAATTCAGAAAATGCCAGAAATGTTTGCAATAAAACTACTGATTAAATATTGATATAGTACTTTAAAGAATCGATACAGTATTGCAAAACGAAATATCGCGTCATTTCAACGTATCGATATTTTCTTACACCACTGCTAATGAGTACACATATAAAGTAGCATATAATTAAAATACTCTAGTAAAGTAAAAACACCTCAAAATTGTACTTAAGTTCAGCACTTCAGTTACCTTCCATCACTGCTTGTCATCTCGTCAAATTAGATAGATAATCAATCAAAAGACTTAAGTGGATTATCAGATATAGTCTATATAGTTAATAACAGTCATAGACATTTTATTTACTCTCCATGAGTTAAGTGATAGCCTGCCGTTGTGGCTGGAAAGGATTTAAGCTACTGCCACTTATAATAGACAAAGTCCTGATGTGTAAATGAATAGAACATGTGAATAGACGTTTAATTGTCCAGTTTACTGTCGGTGTTAACGTCCTGTCAGACTCTATTTCAGATTAAGGTAAGGGACTGCTCTTTGCTTACCAGAGAAGGGGGTGGGTGGCTGGAGCGAGACTCTAGTTTTTCATTTATTTATTTATTTAGACCCTTCCCGAAGCCACAAATATTTTCCTTGAGCCTACCTGAGTGATTGGCTGGAAATGCATGACCCTCCATCTTGGGGTGGGTGAAATGAAAACATAACATCACAATAGTTCAGGGAATTTTTACAATAACGATTTTTTTAATTTTTTTTTTTACAGTTATTTGTAATGTCCTTTGTTTTTTTATGTCGTTTTGTGGTTGTTTTGCGACTGTTTGTTGTTTTGAGTCTCTTTGTGGTCATTTTGTAGTGATTGTATCAATTTCCTGTGCTGCCTGGTTGACAATGTCTGTCAAGCATTCAGGTTTTGGAATTTGTCGCTTCTTTGCAGCAACATTTATATTTGAAGCATTATCTCCTGTCATGGCTACAACTTTGTGTTCTCTTCTGTTCCTCTGGTCGTCCATCACAAGCTCGTTAATTTGCTGGTACTGAGCTTCAGCTGATTTTGATTGCTAGGGGTGGACGATTGGGCCCTCAAATAATATCAAGATATTTTAGGGTATTTTTGTGATAATGATGTTCTTGATGATATGAAAAATTAGTACAAACAAATGATTTATTGATTTATTTAAGAACATAGAATTGCAACAAAATAAGTGATATAGTTTTACAGTTTGCTTCAAATATTCAGTAAAAACTAAACAAAAATGATCTCTCATTTCTTTAATTTGTGAACAACAACAGTAACTCAGAGTGAGATTCAGATTCTGTTTCAATATTAATAGTTCAACAAAATAAAATCTACCACNTATTTTAGGGTATTTTTGTGATAATGATGCTCTTGATGATATGACAAATTAGTACAAACAAATGATTTATTGATTTATTTAAGAACATAGAATTGCAACAAAATAAGTGATGTAGTTTTACAGTTTGTTTCAAATATTCAGTAAAAACTAAACAAAAATCATCTCTCATTTCTTTAATTTGTGAACAACAACAGTAACTCAGAGTGAGATTCAGATTCTGTTTCAATATTAATAGTTCAACAAAATAAAATCTACCACTAATTACACATTTAAACAGCTCCCAAATACAAAAAATGTTGTGATTATCGTCTGATGATTGCGTGATTTCATATCATATCATAAATTATACCGGTATTATCGTGCAGGAGATGATATGGCACACCCCTACAGCCCTACCTCCATCCACCATAAATTAATAAAATTTAATAAAGGAAGTTATAAAATGTAAAACTTACCCTTTGATGTTTGAAAGTTAAAAGTTGAAGACGAAATCCTGGGGTTGAAAAAAGCCTCAGTTTTTCAGTCTTGTCGTGGACGCTGGTTAGTTTGTGCAAGTGGTTTATTTTTGGCCAAATTTTAAATGAGACATAACATAAAGTGATTTTGAAGAAATATCACTATTTTGAGCTCAGATTTGGTTATGTTTTTTTGTTTTGTTTGTTTTTAGCTGATGGAAGCATGTCATTGCACAAGATGTGTCCAAGGCCCGTTGGAACTTTGAAAATCCAACGATAATTTCTGTTTTTACAATTTGTGGCTATGATAAATGGTGTTATTTTGATGATTTTAAAGAAAACATGCCATGCTTTCTTTAAAAATCTGTAGTTAATTAAATAGAAAATAGAGTTAATATTAATGTAGTAATTTAAAATTGAATGCCCTCCTCTGAGCCAAAATAAAAACCATTAGGTCCTCCCCAGCGTACATACATCCCCCTTTTTACACCCCCCCCATCATAAATAACCAACAGTCCCTAAAGTGAGTAATTCCTATTAAGTGTTCTGCCACCTTAATTGCTAATTTAAACTGCGGCATGTTAAATATTGCTAATTATATTTAATTATTATAATTAGGCTTAGTAATTCAGAATATAGTCACAGTTAAATTCACTTCATGCTATAGTTGTATTTATCCTTGTGTGTAGTTCTCTGTGATATTGAATGAAATGTTGTAGAATAATATTTTTATCATCTGTAATATCTGGAGTGAGTGTTGTTGGTCTGTTGTCGCCACAAGAGGGCACCTGTGATTCACTGAGCTATAGCAGGACTAATGCCTGACACTGCACTTACAGAAAAATATGATTCCTCTTGTTGTCAGTTGTTTCTTATTTTTATTATTAGTAAAGTTTACCCTGTGATTAGCATGTAATTTACCTTTTGTAGTTATTGCATATATAGTTCTACCAAAAGTGAAAGTGTTTTTTATTTACACCAAAACTTCATTCACTTCATCATTTCTGTGTCCTTCCTATACCCACCACACATACAAACATTCAAACCCATATGCCAGACCTGAGCCGATCTCCATGTGAAACTATGTGAACAAAGTCTGTGGCAGGTTCTTGAGTTCATCCTGTAAACATTTACATCCAGTCTATTTTGAACATCATTCTTTGGTACTGTCCTGGATCAGCTGTGCTCAGAGGAAAATCAAATATCTTATTCTGCTACTGCAAGCTGCAGGATGCTTTGTAAAAATAAATTGACACAATACAAAAAGTTTTGCATAACTTTAATGTCAGCAAACAATAATAAAGTCGAGTGGAAGCCATTTAGTTGTGACACAAAGTTGTTGGCAGGAAATTGGAACAATCGAAGCAGCACTGGCTTCTGATAAGTGGAAGTACAATGATCTTATTTGTGCCATAGATATTTAAAAATCACTCATTATTCTTATTTTTTATTTATTGGTTTATTTTGTTGGGACAGTGCATATTAATGAACAGTACATACATGATGTAATGTAAATATGCCGGAGTTAGCATGCATGCTAAATTTCATCCGCAGTCCCCAAACAATAAACATAAAAAAAACGGTCAGCACATTACAATACAAAAGACCAATGTAAAACAGTGTACATGTATAAACATACAAAAGACCAATGTAAAACAGTGTACATGTATAAACATGCATAAATACCTACAAGTTCATGTACACATACACACACATATAAATAACAATATACAAAAGACAAGCCAGATTAAGAATGCTCACAGGTTTGATTGTCTAGGATCCAATTTTTAAGTTGCTCACAGGTTTGATTGTCTAGGATCCAATTTTTAAGTTGCACTTTAAAAGACCCAAAAGATGGACACTCTGTTATCTTGATGGGTAACTTGTTCCAGTTTAAACTTCCCTGAACTGACAGTACATTCTGAGCGAAGGTTAAATGCAGTTTAAACTTCCCTGAACTGACAGTACATTCTGAGCGAAGGTTAAATGCAGTGAAAACATAAAGTAGCACTGGACATAAGAAATATATCTTGGTGGAAGTTTGAAATGTCAGAAGAAGACTCCTATATAAGTGCTGCAAATTGCAAATGCTTTTATTATTACATTGTTTATAATAGAAGGCACAAAACACAATCACAGACTACAGTCTACCATAATCTAATTTCAAACCCAGAGCCAAGGAAAGAAACACCAATTTTACGACCAATAGTGAAGCCTGTTCCCAGCACCTTTGCTTCTACACCTGACGGACCAATGCCGATCCCAGTGTCTGCTGCCAGACCGATTGTAGCTTTCACCGGACCAGCAGCGGCTGAAGCACTGGCTAATTCTGCTTTGGCCATGGCTTTAACACCAGCTGCCTTAGAGACTTCAGCTCCTGCGCTGGCATTTGGCCCTTTGGCCTCAGCATCAAAAACGCTCCATTCAGCACGAGCGTGGCCCAATCCTGCACCAGCGAACACTCCAATTTCATCCACAGAGCCATCTTCGTATTTCCCAGCAGTAGCATAGGAGGCAGCTGCAACAGCTTTGCCAGGCCGTTCAAAGGTGTCAGTCACCAGCTGCGACCTGCCTGTACCGACCCCAAGGTCTCCTTTCACAACTGCATGGGTCACAAACACACACTACATTTAATCTCAAAGATTATATTAAAAAAAAAAGCTGAATGAAAGAATAAAATTGTAAAAACATTTAGCAAAAATAATACATTCCAAACAGATGTCAGTCCACAGGAACTGTATGATCTACTGTATTTCTTTATATTTTATTTGGTTGGGGTGATCATACAATGGTGCCATGTCAGAGGATGCAACCTATTGTTCCCTGATAATGCTACATTCAGTGTGAACAGCAAATCTGTGTTAAAATCAGCAGGAGGAGAGACAGTTATCATTAGCTCTAAGCAGCCGGTGGCCACAACTAACAGCTCATGGAGGTTGCATTTAGTTACATTATGATGTGTTCAAGCTCTATTAAGTAAAAACAAGTATTAGGTTAAGGTAAATGATAATGTTCTCATCATGTGATCAATGTAATCCAGTAAAATTTAATTTTTGGTGAGAAACTAAAATAAATACAGTTGTTTTACGGAGAAAGTTGTTGATGTTTAGCAAAACAAAAGAGATATTGAAGAGGGAATGTTGATATATATAGTAAAACGGCTTTTGAAGTAGGAATAAAAAAAAAGTTTTTTATGTAAAAGGTTATATGACAGGTTGTTTCATAAGTTTGTATGTAATTGAATTTGTGCTAATTCAGATGTTGCCTAATGAAGGGTTTAATTAGGCAACTTAAAATGGTTTAGTTATTTTTTATAGTGTAGATTTCTTTGTTTCCCTGGCACAAAGGGAGAATAGATAATAACAAAAACAACAATATAAAAGCATTGGTAACGGTCAATTTGTTATTTTGAACATCGGTATCTGTATCGACTCAGGATTTCAAAATCAGTGCATCCCTAGTCAGAGGTCAAGGTCACTGTGACCTTGCATCTGTCTGATTCTCATGAATGCAATTAGGGATGTCACGATACTAAAAATTCAGTAGTCGGTGCCGATACCAGTAAAATTACACATTTCTCGACACCGAAGTCAAAACCACGGTAAAAAAAAAACAAAATCTCCCATGTACAATAAATACTTTATNTCAGTAGTCGGTGCCGATACCAGTAAAATTACACATTTCTCGACGCCGAAGTCGATACCAAGGTAAAAAAAAAAAAAAATCCTAAGATCCCATGTACAAGAAATACTTTATTAACATATTTGCATATAAGGTAGTATTTACTGCGTACCGCCACTGAATCTTTTAGTGGTACGCAGTACCGGACCGTACCAGCTTACTTCCACCCCTGGTAGGTATGCCATGTGTCGTTCTACTTCCTTGTCACCCCCTCACTCTTAATGTAGGCATGGACTGTAACGCTATATGGCGTATACCGCTCCCATCAGCTCCGGAACTCCGGAAGGAGCTGATGGGAGCGGTATACGCCATATAGCTCCTGCTTCACAGGAGCTCGGTTCTTGCAGTATCGCTGGGGTTTTTTTTTCATCATTGAATCGAAAGGTATCGCGATTATCGGTTCTCATGACATCACTAAATGCAATATCTCAAGAGGGCCTTCAGAGAGTTTCCTCAAATTTGGCACAAATGTTCACTTGACCTCAAGAATGAACTGATTTAGAATTTGATGGTTTAAGGTCAAAGTTCACTCTAACCTCACACAACATAATTTTTGGCCTTAACTCAAGAATTCACATGCTAGTTATGACAAATTTTCTTACAAATGTCTAAAAGGATCTAATGATAAAGGGATGACATTTTATATCCAAATGGTGAGCTTCACTGTGACATCATAATATTGTACATAAAACACTTTTCTGGCCACTACTCAACATCACAACTCAGGAACAGGAGAGGAGACATTTGATCAGATACTGAATTGGTGACTAATCTTAGAACTGTGCTGACTGTAAAGATCTTCTGTGCTGCCGGGGGAAAGATGTGTGTGAAGCATCCATGTATTCACAGACATGGATGTAAACTATTCATGCAACTTGACTGCTTCACGGGGGCACAGGGTCCGACGTTAAGGTTTTTTCCTACTTGCCCTGCCGGGCAAGTACTTCTCAAATCTACTTGCCCCATCTAAATTCTTACTTGCCCTGCCTAAGAGGTTCTTTTTCTGGCTGTGTGGTGCATATTTTCGCTCATTACTTATATTTTACGTCAGCAGAGACGATCAGCCAATGGAGGCAGCAGCACATAAAAAAGCAGCACACTACAACTGGCCCTTCCGAGGACAGAAACAGGAGAGGAAATACACGATTACAGGCCTGGAATTAAGTCATTTTTAGGGCAAGGCCACTTTGGCCTTTGATAAATACAAATTTATTGGGGCATCACGGCCAAATTGTGGGGCACCAAGGCCAAACCCAATGGCGCAATAACAGTATGTGCTCTTTGCCTCCCAGTTTGTTCCTGGCGACAGAGCAGAGTGAACCATCTTTCTTCTCAGAGGATCTTTGTCCCATGAGAGCAGGCAGTGTAAACAGCTTTCGCTGGCGATTTGACAGTCACAAGAAGCACATTATGACCCTTTGTAAAAGTTTCTTTGTGGTACCTGTGTTGTACATGAGCTAACGTTAGTGGCTAAGGACTGAGAGGCTGTCCGGTAACGTTATGTGTGTGTGTGTGTGTGTGTGTGTGTGTGTGTGTGTGTGTGTGTGTGTGTGTGTCTCGGAGTGTCAGTACGTTAACTTAGCCATAGCCTTGCTATGCTGTTTGTCATAAAAAAAGAGGGCATGCTACACTGGCCATATGGGTAGGAGGGGCATTACGGCCACACACCGGGGACTCCACGGCACTGGCCGTTTGGCCGTGGTATAATTCCTGCTCTGCGATTAGAAATGATAAAAATAAAAAATCCGAGTCGGTGCTGCTTGCCCAATCGGGCATGTCTGCGCAGGGTCTGCTGGCCCGCCAGATATTTTTACTTGCCCCGGGCATTCGGGCAACCGTTAATGTCAGACCCTGGGGCATACAACCGTGAGGCTGCAGTTCTAGTTTTAACCTACAATGGCCTTAACACGCCATTATATGATCAAGCTTGATTGTTGCATAAAGCCTTTTAAGATTGAGGTATGAATGTGTCAGACTCAGACAGTATTATTACTCTCAAACACACAGTTATTTTACTTGTTTTTCATAATACATTTTTCTCATAAAATGTGGTAATTATTCTCATAACATTGTAACTTCTCCAAATTTAGTCCCTAAAATCTCATCATGACAAACAGCCTAGTGAAGTAAAGCTTGTATTTAACTAACAAATACAATTTGAAGTTTTTTACTTACTCTCAGCGTCACGGCCTGAAAAAAAGAAAAGAGAAACTTTGTTTAGGTTTTTATTTTAAAACCCATTAAAAGTCCATTGTTATAACAACAGATACATTATTTACAAGGATTACAAAGAAACCCTGTAACACATTTGTGTTTGTTGCAGCTTGTTGTTTCTCTTTCAGTCACTGATTTAAAAAATTAACTAAATGTTTTTCTGTCTCCTAGGGAGTCATTAATATACTATATTTGTTAGAGAAAAATATGCACTTATTTTAGATGTATGCTTACTGTCTGACATCTTCAGGACAAGTCGTTTTTCCTGAAAGAAAAAGATGACATGTCAGCAGCAGATTACAGCTTCAGCACACTCTGTGAACTGCCGAAATAATGCTTAAAATATATTTTATATTACGTTACATTCAGACTAAAAGGTATTTGTTCATCAATGTTCAACCAGCGTTATTGTGTTAATGAAGTTAATGAAGATGCAAATCACATTTCATTTTTCTTTACTGAATAAAACATTCAATTTAAAAAAAACACAAATTCCTGATACACCATTTGGTATATGTTGTAAAATACCAATCATACAGGATCTATACATTTTTGTTTGCATATTAAACTTAAGACGCTGTATGACATACCTGAATGAGGTGCTTATCGAAGATGATTTATGCTTCGTGCCTTCTGTTTAACTGCTGGACTGCACCTGGGTGGAGTATATATACCACTCTGCAAAAGAAACTGAAATTATATCATTCTTATCAACTGTGCTCATATTTGATCCACTATCATAAAAACCAGGCCAGTTGCCATCAGACTGAAACTGAAAGAATCGGCGCTCGTGCTGTGGCAGTTAGTATGTGGCACTGTTAACATGGATAGAAAGAGATAACCAGCAGCAGGTGGTACAGAGAAGGAGTACCAAAAAAGTAAAAATGGCTTTGCTGGCTGGTGCCGCAAAGTGTGCAAAAATAAGTGATTTATTGAAGCAGTCAGCAGCAGGTGATGATGAGGAGGGGCGAGAGGCCTGCAGAAGAATCACACAAGTATCTTTGAGTCTATGAGTGTATGAAAGGAAAATTTTTAAAAGTTTAACCAGAAATATTTGGGGAGAAAAGTAAAACTTGAGCTGACATAAGAACAACATAAGAAGAAAAACAAAGTTAAACACCAACTTTATTGATCCAGACTAACTCCAAACTCAGTAACTGTAGAAATGAGTTGAGATGGTGAGGAGAGCTGAAAGCTAAAAGTTCACATTTTGATACCTCTATGTCGGTGACAGCAGTGGCTGGAGGTGTTTCAGGTTGTCTCTCTGTCCATCCCTCCGTCTGTCTGTCCATCCCTCCATCTGTCTGTCCGTCCGTCTGTCCCATTCTCGTGAAAACAATATGTCAAGAACGCCTTGAGGGATTTTTTTCAAATTTGGCACAAACGTCCTCTCAGACTCACAAATGAACTAATTGGAATTTGGTGGTCAAAGGTCAAGTCTCAGCGATGAACTGTTTAGTATTTAGTGGTCAATGGTCAAAGGTCAAGGTCAGTGTGAAGTAGGGATGCAACGGTCCTCGGTAAAATATTGAACCGTTCAGTCCACCCTGCACGGATCAATACAGTAGTGACGTCATTACCTGTGGAGGAGTGGAGGGAAGTGAGCACAGCAGGAGGAGAGTGACAGCTGACGAGGAGAGTGCAAGTTGGAGTGATTTGTGACAGCTGACGAGGAGAGTGCAAGTTGGAGTGATTTAGCTGTGTTTTAGCTGAGTTTTGGTGAGTTTTAGTGGAGTTTGGGTGGCGTTTTCTTTTTTTCAAGTGCAAACAATATTATGTGCAAAACCAAATCAAAGTTCTACTCTGTCAATACAGAGTGCAAATAGTGCAAACAGAGCCTGACCAAGTATGTCATTAACAACATGCTGCAACTACACAGCCATGTTCTTTTAACTGTTAATAAACTTCTTCTTCCACAAATTGAAACTAGAACTAAAATTTATAAAAGTTAAAATAAAACAATAATAAAAAATAATAAAATTAAATATTTCCTCCTTTTTTTAAAGTGCAAACATTATGTGCAAAACCAAATCAAAGTTCTACTCTGTCAATACAGAGTGCAAATAGTGCAAACAGAGCCTGACCAAGTATGTCACTGACAACTTGCTGCAACTACACAGCCATGTTCTTTTTTAAGAATATTAGCATGTCCACATTCTCTGGCAGCAGTTGGGATCTTTGCGCATTGACTATGTCTCCTGCTGTTGAAAAGATGCGCTCACTTGGAACGGAGGTAGCAGGGACAGAAAGGCACGCTTTGGCAAGGTGAGACAGCAAAGGATATTGGGAGCAGTGTTCTTGCCACCACTTCAGAGGGCAGCCACTGAGAGGGATAGAGGCCTCTTTTCTGTAGTTTTCAACTTCCCTCTCAGCCTGTTTTGAACTGTTGGACTCCTCTGGCTCAGTAGAAAAAGAGTTCCCTAACAGGTCCTCAAGTGCTGTCTTTATGGGAGCAGGTTCTGTCACTTCGGGCTCATCATCTCTCACAGCCTCCTCTCTACCGTGTGTGGGACAGTGAGCTCCACCTGCTGCCCCTTCTTCCCTCTCCTCAGCTGTGGTCTTTAAACAGAAGAAACACTGGTGTTAAATTTGATAAGCAGCTAAGAGCCCTCCACACACACACACACACACACACACACACACACAGTGATGCTCTCATGTTTCTAACACACACACTTCATCAATCTCTTAAAAATGTTTAGTTGACAAACATACACAATACAATTTAAAGTGATATATATACCTGTTTTTGCAGCAACTGTTCTGCCTTGTTCTGTACCCTCAGGAAGACGGCCTCACGCTGGTCATGGTCTAGCTGAGGTAGAGTCCGGAACCTTGGGTCCAGTACCGTGCACTCCAGCAGATAGTTGAAGGCATCCCCACTGTATCTGTTTGCAATATTCGTGAGGATTGCAGTCTTTGTGTTGGCCACGGTGGTGGAATCTCCATCATTTGGTGTCATGTTCTGTTCAATCATGCTCTTCAGTGGCACAATGAGAGACACTGTGGGACTCTTCTCCTCACACAACACTGTGGTGGCTGTCTTCAAAGGATGCAGCAGCTTCACAAGGTCTTCAGCATCTCTGACATCGCAGCTGTCAAGTGTATCAATGCTTCGGGCGTTTTGTCTTATCTCTGGGCTGGTGAGAGCTGCTGCTATGGCAGCTTGCTGCTCGAGGTAACGAGCCAGCATATCCAACGTGCTGTTCCATCGCGTCGTAACGTCCATGATTAACTTGTGTGATGGCAATTGTAGCTGTTTCTGCTTGGACATTAACACCGCGGTAGCCGTTGAACTCCGATGAAAAAAAGCAGCCACACGTCTCACCCGCCCGAGCAAACGAGCGACGCGGGGAACACCGAGGCCAGCTTGGGTTGCAAGATTTATAGTGTGCGCAAAACACTTAATGTGCGGCTTCAATCCCGCCTCGCGCACGGCCACGTCCATATTACGTGCATTGTCAGTAACAATAGCGATGCCGTGGTTGGGTTTGTTAAGCTCCCAGTCAGTAACAGCTGTCTGTAAAACCTCAGCTATGTTTGCCCCTGTGTGGGACTCGAAAAGTGGGCGAGTCTGTAGTACAACACTTTCCATTTTCCAGTCATTGTTGATTGTGTGGGCTGTAATTGTGATGTAGCTTTGCGTACCTCTCGATGTCCAACCGTCTGTTGTTATGGCGATGCTTTCTGCGTCTTTCAGGATCTGTACAACCTTGCTCTTGGACTCTCCATAGAGGTTCGGGATCACTGTGCGGGTAAAATGCGTGCGTGATGGGATGGTGTACTTCGGTTCCAGTGTGTGGATGAGTCGCCGAAATCCTTGATTTTCTACCACAGAAAATGGCCTCATATCTGCTGCGATGAAAACACCTATGTCTCTTGTTATTGTTGTGGCTCTGGTGCTTGACTGTGGAAGTTGAGGTCCGAATGCGTTTGTCAGCGTTGTCTGGCCTGTTAGTGTTTTCTTCACAGGTGCAGTTGTTGATTTGAGTACCGAGCTGTGGTGGTGCTGTATATGTCTCTGCATCGTGCTCGTATTAGCCGCGGTGTACGGCATTATTTTCATACAATGCTTGCATATTGTCCGTGTCTTATCAGTCACTCTACTGCCATTTATCATTTCCGCCGGGTACCCAAAATGCTGCCAAACAAACGATTTGAAAGTGGCGGGGGCATCTTCAATGGTAATACCGGTATTTTCCGACGTCATTCTGGCTGATTCCACTCTGCTTCCTTCTCCTCCTCTTCTTCTTTTCCTTCTCCTTCTTTAGGTTCTGGCAGGCTAGACGTAGCAAAGGCGCATTACTGCCCCCACAGGTCACAAATAGAAGTTTGGATAGCTCACAAATCTCGCGAGACAGATTTTTAATGCGACGAGAAATATCGTCGTGTTTAATCTCGCGAGATCTCGTGGCACGAGATCTCGTCACACCCCTAGTTATAATAGAAGGCACAAAACACAATCACAGACAGTCTACCATAATCTAATTTCAAACCCAGAGCCAAGCAAAGAAACGCCAGTTCTACGACCAATAGTGAAGCCTGTTCCAAGCACCTTTGCTTCTACACCTGACGGACCAACGCCGATCCCAGTGTCTGCTGCCAGACCGATCTTAGCTTTCACCGGACCGGCAGAGGCTGGAGCACTGGCCACTTCTGCTTTGGCCATGGCTTTAACACCAGCTGCCTTAGAGATTTCAGCTCCTGCGCTGCCACAACTAACAGCTCACAGAGGTTGCATTTAGTTACATTATGATGTGTTCAAGCTCTATTAAGTCAAAACAAGTATTAGGTTAAGGTAAATGATAATGTTCTCATCATGTGATCAATGTAATCTAGTAAAATTTAATTTTTGGTGAGAAACTAAAATAAATACAGTTGTTTTACGGAGAAAGTTGTTGATGTTTAGCAAAACAAAAGAGATATTGAAGAGGGAATGTTGATATATTATATATATTAAAATGGCTTTTGAAGTAGGAATAAAAAAAAGTTTTTTATGTAAAAGGTTATATGACAGGTTGTTTCATAAGTTTGTATGTAATTGAATTTGTGCTAATTCAGATGTTGCCTAATGAAGGGTTTAATTAGGCAACTTAAAATGGTTTAGTTATTTTTTATAGTGTAGATTTCTTTGTTTCCCTGGCACAAAGGGAGAATAAATGATAACAAAAACAAAATAAACAACAATATAAAAGCATTGGTAACGGTCAATTTGTTATTTTGAACATTGGTATCTGTATCGACTCAGGATTTCAAAATCAGTGCATCCCTAACCAAAGGTCAAGGTCACTGTGACCTTGCATCTGTCTCATTCTCATGAATGCAATTAGGGATGTCACGATACCAAAAATTCAGTAGTCGGTGCCGATACCAGTAAAATTACATGATTCTCGACACCGAAGTCGATACCAAGGTAAAAAAAAAAAAAAAAAAAATCCTAAGATCCCATGTACATGAAATACTTTATTAACATATTTGCATATAAGGTAATATTTTAGTGTGTACCGCCACTGAATCTTTTAGTGGTACGCAGTACCGTACCGTACCAGCTTACTTCCACCCCTGGTAGGTATGCCATGTGTAGTTGTACTTCCTTGTCACCCCCTCGCTCTGAATGTAGGCATGGACTGTAACGCTATATGGCGTATACCGCTCCCATGAGTTCCGTCATAGCACTGATTCTAAAGGCCAAAACACACCATGTTTGACGTTTCACGTCATTGACGCGAGTCAAGTGCTGCCCCCAACACACACAAAAAGCGTTGCGCTGCGGGGCGTCAACCGGATTTCTATTGCACACTCTAGTCCGCTAGGCTGGGAAGTACAAAATAGCGCTTTTTCAAGGGCGGCGACGCTGGAAAAATAGGACAATAGCGTAAAGTGCCGCGGTGCGGCACGTCGACGCGCGTCGAGCCGCCGACGGTGTGGGTTTGTAAATAGAAAATAATGGGGGCGGCTGTTTTGACGCATGTCGTACACCGCCGGTGTGTTTTGGCCTTTACGCTGGTATCGGTTCTTCCGGTTTTTCCAAAAAAAAAAAAAAAAAAAAAGAGTATCGCCGGGTTTTTTTTTTTCATCATGGAATCGAAAGGTATCGCGAGTATCGGTTCTCATGACATCACTAAATGCAATATCTCAAGAGGGCCTTCAGACAGTTTCCTCAAATTTGGCACAAATGTTCACTTGACCTCAAGAATGAACTGATTTAGAATTTGATGGTTTAAGGTCAAAGTTCACTCTAACCTCACACAGCATATTTTTGGCCTTAACTCAAGAATTCACATGCTAGTTATGACAAATTTTCTTACAAATGTCTAAAAGGATCTAATGATAAAGGGATGACATTTTATATCCAAATGGTGAGCTTCACTGTGACATCATAATATTGTACATAAAACACTTTTCTGGCCATTACTCAGCATCACAACTCAGGAACAGGAGAGGAGACATTTAATCAGATACTGAATTGGTGACTAATCTTAAAACTGTGCTGATTGTAAATATCTTCTGTGCTGCCGGGGGAAAGATGTGTGTGAAGCATCCATGTTTTCACAGACGTGGATGTAAACTATTCGTGTAACTTGACTGCTTTACAGGGGCACACAACCGTGAGGCTGCAGTTCTAGTTTTAACCTACAATGGCCTTAACACGCCATTATATGATCAAGCTTGATTGTTGCATAAAGCCTTTTAAGATTGAGGTATGAATGTGTCAGACTCAGACAGTATTATTACTCTCAAACACACAGTTATTTTACTTGTTTTTCATAATATTTTTCTCATAAAATGTGGTAATTATTCTCATAACATTGTAACTTCTCCAAATGTAGTTCCTAAAATCTCATCATGAAACTGAAACTGAAATTATATGATTCTCATCAACTGCTCAGAATAAACGGACACAGAATGAGAGAGGTGCTCATATTTCATACACTATCATAAAAACCAGGCCAGTTGCCATCAGACTGAAACTGAAAGAATCACTGCTCGTGCTGTGGCAGTTAGTATGTGGCACTGTTAACATGGATAGAAAGAGAAAGCCAGCAGGTGGTACAGAAAAGGAGCACCAAAATCATCAAATTGGCTTTGCTGGCTGATGCCGCAAAGTGTGCAAAAATAATTGACAAGTATATCTGAGTGTATGAGTGTATAAAAGGA
Organism: Epinephelus moara; assembly: GCF_006386435.1. Lineage (NCBI taxonomy): Eukaryota > Metazoa > Chordata > Actinopteri > Perciformes > Serranidae > Epinephelus > Epinephelus moara. The sequence continues at coordinate 47,555,327 of NC_065521.1, read as the reverse complement.
AAAATTATATTATTAAGTATAACCAGAAATATTTGGGGAGAAAAGTAAAACTTGAGCTAACATAAGAAGAAAAACAAAGTAAAACACAGACTTTATTGATCCAGACTAACTCCAAACTCACTAAATGTAGAAATGAGTTGAGATGGTGAGGAGAGCTGAAAGCTAAAAGTTCACATTTTGATACCTCTATGTCGGCAATAGCAGTGGCTGGAGGTGTTTCAGGTTGTCTCTCTGTCCATCCCTCCGTCCGTCTGTCCATCCCTCCGTCTGTCCGTCCATCCATCCCATTCTCTTGAAAACAATATGTCAAGAACGCCTTGAGGGAATTTTTTCAAATTTGGCACAAACGTCCTCTCAGACTCACAAATGAACTTATTGGAATTTGGTGGTCAAAGGTCAAGACTCCGCGATTAACTGTTAAGAATTTAGTGGTCAACGGTCAAAGGTCAAGGTCAGTGTGAAATAGGGGTGCAACGGTCCTCGGTAAAATATTGAACTGTTAAGTCCGCCCTGCACAGATCAATATGCCCTTATGGATGGCGGGTTTTCGGTTTTGCAATTGCCATGCAAATTTTGCATTGATGCTTTACAGGCCATCGTGTGTGTGTGTGTGTGTGTGTGTGTGTGTGTGTGTGTGTGTGTGTGTGTGTGTGTGTGTGTGTGTGTGTGCGCGCCTGTCCACAGGCCGAGTCCATGGATGTATAAAGAGAACAGCCGAGTCAGCCTGCTGCACAACAGCCCTTCCCGCGAGTTAATGTCCAATCACTGTTGTGGCTCCGCCCACTCACCCCCTCACACTGTTGTAACTGGAGTCAGGGAAAGTGACGCTGGCCTCACACAGAAAAGAAGCGGAAAAAACAAACAGAGAGCCATGGCAAGCGCAAGCGGAGGAGTTGAGAGACACAAGTTTGAAGAAGCACCAGTTTCATACAAATCTCCGGTGTGGGATCATTTCAGTTTCGCTGTTGAATAAAACGATGAAGGAGTGAAAACAGTCTGCAAACGTTGCTTGAAACATGTTGGCACCCCCCGCCCCCTTGAAGATCAAGTTAATTTTATGTTCTATAAAGTGCCAGATCACAAAAGAAGTCATTTAAGGTTACCTTTCCTATAGAACAGGTCTATACTTTGTCCTTTTATTAAACAAACTAAATAGCCTTGTTATTTATCTTATTTATACAATGGCAAGTCATTTCTGTCTCTACATGGACGCACGTTTACAATTCTCCTCTGCTCTCTGTGTCGCACACGGCGGAGCTCGGCCGCAATGCGTGCACACAGACACAGGTGAGCACACAAGAGCGCGGCTCGGGCCACATTTTCCTGACCAACAATTATAACCGAGCCCGGCCAGAACCTGCAGCTCAGCACTGAACACACAGTCTATGGAGTGGAGCCTGTGTTTCGTTCAGGCGTTGTCATGTAAATAATAAATTCCAGCACTTGAATAGGCTGTAGCACAACACAGCAGCATGTCAAGTGCAAAGTCAAGCAAAATAAAGATATCATTTTTGGGGGAAAAAATTGTTATCTTTACGCACAAAACACGTACCGAAGCCGAACCGAAACCGTGGCCCAAAAACCAAGGTACGGACCGTACCATGGGCTACCTGTACCGTTGCACCCCTGGTGGGAAGTGTTCCTGGTTGTTTAATGCATAATTTTGTTTCAGGCCTTTGAGCGAAATGCCAACATCAGCATGCTGACCTGCTCACACTGATGATATTGTGCAATATCTTGGCTGTACTTCCAGGTCCAGACTCATCAGTAAATTCCTGGGGGGAGGACGGACTTTGCAGTCTTAACCTTATCTGTAATTGCAGTGTCAGCCAGTTGCCATCAGACTGAAACTGAAAGAATCACTGCCTGCAGAAACATCAGAGAGGAGTGAGCAGCTGGAAACTAACTTAATGAACTATTACTGAAAAACATTTTTCAGGGTTCCCACAGTCATGGAAATCCTGGGAAAGTCACAGAATTAGTAAAAATCACTGAATGTATAGAAAAGTCGTGTCATTTTGTTATGTGACATTGTTCCAGTAGTCTTGTTTGGATAACCTCCCACATAATGTAACATAAGAGCAAATCTATTCATTGAAGCTGTCAATGTGACTTAACTCTCATATGTGTAAATGTGTGACACTGTTTGTTTACCATCATGTACCTTTCTTCTTTTCTCCCTGCCCCCTCACCTCCATGTACGCCAGCTAGCTGAAATTGTGTTTGAACAAATTTTTAATTTGATATGTCTGAAAAATGGGGAATCGTGTGAAGCATCCATGATTTCACAGACATGGATGTAAACTGTCATTTTGACTGGTTCATGGGGGGCATACAACTGTGAAGTTGTATTTGCAGCTTTAACCTACAATGGCCTTAACACGCCATTATATGATCAGGCTTGATATAAAGTCTCTTAATATTTAGGTGTGAATGTGTCAGACAGTATTTTCCTTTTGGTGAAACAGGAAAATAAGTAGCTCTTATTCTTTTATTTGTTCTCAAAATGTTGCCACTTTAACTTGTTCTTATAATACATTGGTGTGTGTAGGCATACAACTGCGAGACGGTAAATCTACTTAAACTTTTAGCCCTTCAACAACACAAAGTTCAGCTGAGACTGATGGGAATGTCATTACTTTTGCAGATAGTTGCTCATAACAACCTGATCTCATTCCCAATTCGTCAAGTACCAACTCTTGGTCAGTGGCCCACAGGTGTCAGGCACACACAGAGGCAAGGCAAGGCAAGGCAAGGCAAGTTTATTTGTAGAGCACAATTCGTACACAAAGTAATTCAAAGTGCTTTACAGAATAAGAAAATGCATTAAAATCACAATAAAAAATAAAAACATAAATAATCATTATAAAATGAACTTTAAAAGAGAAGAGTGCAGATAAGATCCTTTCAGTCATATGCATAGTGAAATAGAGCTGTTTTGAGCCTAGATTTGAACATTGTCAGAGTAGAGGCCTGTCTCACATCTTCAGAAAGACTGTTCCAGATTTTAGCTGCATAAAACTGGAATCCTGATCCCCCATGTTTAGTCCTGACTCTGGGCACCAGCAGGAGGCCGGTCCCTGAGGTCCTCAGAGTCCGAAATGGTTCGTATGGCACTAACATGTCAGAGATGTACTTTGGTGCTAGGCCGTGGAGAGACTTGTACACAAGCAGAGCTGCTTTAAAGTCTATTCTCTGAGCCACAGGAAGCCAGTGTAGAGACCTGAGCACAGGACTAATGTGCTCGTACTTCCTGGTTCTGGTCAGGACCCGAGCAGCAGCATTCTGGATGTACTGCAGCTGTCTTACGGCCCGTTTGGAGAGGCCAGTGAGCAGGCCGTTACAGTAGTCTAACCTACTAGAGACAAATGCATGGATAAGTCTCTCCAAGTCAGGTTTAGACACTATACCTTTGATTTTGGCAATGTTTTTTAGATGGTAAAAAGCTGCTGATGTTATTGATTTGATGTGGCTGTTAAAGTTCAAGTCTGAGTCCATTATTACCCCGAGATTTCTAACCTGATTTGTAGGTTTTAGAGAGAGGCAGTACAAGATGCCCCGGGCAGCTGCATGTGTTCATGCTGGGGGAGACCACAGTTGTATAAAGAGCAAGAAAGTGCGAATAGGGTGGAAGGCCTCAAACAGATTCCCAGACCTGCCAACCTGTATGCATTTTGCATACCAGGCACGCATTTTGACATCAAAGTACACTATTACGATTTGATCTCGCAGTTCGCCGGTTTCAGTCTGTCTGATTTCGACCAATCAGAGTGCTGCATACATATATACATACATACATACGGGTGTTGGGTAAGGTGGTGCTCATAACCAAGATTGGCAGGTCTGGATTCCGGACTTTTACCCCGGAGCCCGTTGCTTTTGTCTTGTGTGACACCAAAAGTGAACAGAGTTATTTTAATAACAACATAGTGTGCTAGCATGTGTAGCATACTGTGCTAGTGATGTTATATTATGTTATTAATACATGTAGTCATTTTAAGTTAGGCCCTGGTGAACTTAATGAACATGATAAACTTAAGGAAGTACACTTAAAAACAGTTTTTACCGGAGTTCTAAGTTTATTTAAAAAAAATACTGTTTGCATTTAACGAGCAGAAACTGTACATTTCTTGCGAAAACTAAAGTTTATTTTGAAAAGAAACGATGCATGTAATGAACGTAAATTGTAATGCCATTCCTGAACATCTGGACATCCAGAGGGAGCTCAGAGTAGAGCCGCTGTTGCTTTGCGCAGAAAGGGGTCAGTTGAGGTGGTTCAGGCATCTGATCAGGATCCTCCTGGGCGCCTCCCATTAGAGGTGTTCTGGGCACGTCCCACTGGTAGGAGGCCCCGGGGCAGACCCAGAACACACTGGAGGGATTACATATCTTATCTGGCCTGGGAACGCCTTGGGGTCCTCCAGGAGGAGCTGGAAAGTGTTGCTGGGGAGAGGGACGTCTGGGGTGCTTTGCAGTTTGGCAAAAACGACAACAGGATGCAGAAACCTCAGCAGTTCTTGTAAGACTTGCCTGTTTTACTTTCACTTACATCATCCAGACATCTTCCTCAGTGAAAAAATAGCTACATGTGTTAAATCAAGTAGGTGTCCTGTAGGGATGGGGCCGATCCAATCCAATATCGGTATTGGGTTCCGATACCAACGTAATTCACGGATCGGAAATTTCTGATCCACCTGCGGAAATTTCCGATCCACGAGCTGCGTCTGTGCTTTCACGTTGTCTGGTGGAATGATATGATGATTGCTACATAGTAGTGTTGCACTGACCGCGGTACTAAAACACAACGGTACATATGATACCATAATGTTGGAGTACTGTAGTACTACGGTACCCTAGGTACCACTACTGTGGGATAAGTTCAAAGTCCAATCACAAGAGCGTGAGTGTCCATGCGGCGTCCAGTAACGGCGCGCGCTGTGCACCTGGCACTTGATATGCCGCTGCAGTGGTTTGTATCCAGTGACATTTCAGGTATGAACTGAGCTATTGAGTATCTTTAAGCAGTGAAAGTTATTATTAATTTATTTTTACTTGTAGGTTAGATTATGCTACGACTCCAGGTCCAATAATGTCCTTTTCTTGGCGTCATGACTGCCCAGTAGTACCTGAACAACCGAGCCGTGGCGGCACACAGGTATGTGGCGTGTCAGAGGGGAAACAAGCCGTTCACATTTCTCTCTTTGTGGCAGGTAACGGCCCACAAACCTCACCACACTTTAGTGACTGTTCTTTACTTGTCAGAGGAGGAGG
>NC_065521.1:47545011-47549556 GCF_006386435.1 Epinephelus moara | reverse complement strand
TTTCAGAGTCACGCGACTTTTAGGGAGAATATATTTCTGGATCATACTGAAGAGTAAAGTGGGATTTATACTTTTGCAGCAGAGCCTACGCACGTCGCCCACTCACGTCGCCTACGCCGTTGTGAGCATTTATACTTGTGCTGTGGTGTGTCTGTGTCACTCTGTAGTTACACCTTCAAAACACTAGTCGGCGGCGGAGGTTTCTGTGCAGTGCTGTAAAGTCGTGAAACAATTTCAAACACAAGAACACAAATCAGCTTCACTATAACTCGCAGCATTCACAGACAAACACTTGTCTTTATCTGGAAACATTTCCCCACATATACAACATGCTAACATTATTAGCACAAGCCTGTGGCATTTTACATTGTATAAATTAGCATAGCGGCGAGCTGAAAATCTCCTCTGCACATATGAAGCCAGGATAAATCACACACAGGACTTAAAATGCTAATTTATTCATTTGTTGTTTCTTAGCTGTGAAATTAAAGTAAACTGAGGGAAATGGTTTCAGTTTACAGAAATAGACAGGAGGTCTGCGTCGTGTGGTGTGTAGTAACATTTCTGGGGAGGTGCACATCAGGCTATGGCGTAGGCTCCATGTCGACGCAGAGCCTACGCCATCGCTACGGCATCGATTCAATGCAGAAGTATAAATTCCACCTAAGTGGAGTAATGAAGTAAAGACAACAGCTGACAAAAGTTCTAAATGATCATTTACAGTATGAACACAGACTCACACACAGAATCACACTGTGATTCCAAAGTGTTCCATATTTTATGTGTGTGTCACCCAGGGCAGGAATTTCAGGAGGGCCTCCCAATTTGGCCCTGTGCCCTTGGAAAAAATATCTGCCCTAAGGCCACAGTGGCCTTGATGCCCCGCCCGCACTGCCCCAGGTGATTTTGCGTATTTCTCCTCTTACTTCTCTTTCTTCCTGTCAACACGGCTTTGACACCTGCGTCTATTGGGAAAAAAAAATGCGATGACATCCTGGATTCTTATTGAGCAACATCAAATGAGACGATGGATACATCACCAGTGGGGGGTTTGATTGGAGCCTGGCATGAACCGCTCGGACGGGCTGTAACGACAGTTTGACACCGGCCATCCAGGAGACTTCATAGTAGTAATGTCATTTTGACTAGTATGAATTTTAATTTAAAATATCTGTAACGTCATTCTGACTAGTCAAAACTGAATTACAGATATCTATGACGTCATTTTACTAGACAAAACTGAATTACAGATATCTATGACGTTATTCTGACTAGTCAAAACTGAATTACAGATATCTATGATGTCATTTTACTAGTCAAAACTGAATTACAGATCTCTATGACGTCATTCTGACTAGTCAAAACTGAATTACAGATATCTATGACGTCATTTTACTAGTCAAAAAAACTGAATTACAGATATCTATGACGTCATTTTACTAGTCAAAACTGAATTACAGATATCTATGAGGTCATTTTACTAGTCAAAACTGAATTACAGATATCTATGACGTCATTCTGACTAGTCAAAACTACAGTTACAGATATCTGTAATTCAGTTTTGACTAGTAAGATTCAAACTATTTTTGCCATTCATGTGTATGGGGTTTGTCATTATAGATATCTACAATTACATTATGACTATCTATAATTCCAGCTTGAGATATCTACAACGTCATTTTGACTAGTCATAATTCAGTTGCGGATATCTACAACGTCATTTTGACTAGTCATAATTCAGTTGCGGATATCTACAACGTCATTTTCACTAGTCATAATTCAGTTACAGATATCTACAACGTCATTTTGACTATTTGAAACTCAATTCAAGATATCTAGAAAGGACCATGTAGATATCTTCAATTGATGATAATTAAAGATATCTTGAACTTGAATTATGACTAGTCAAAATTAAATTGTAGATATCTCAAACTGGAATTACAGATATCCACAATTCAGTTGCAGATATCCGCAACTACATTGTAAATATCTATAATGACAAACCCCATACACATGAATGGCAAAAATAGTTTGAATCTTACTAGTCAAAACTGAATTACAGATACCTGTAATTAGAGTTTTGACTAGTCAAAATCTAATTAGGGATATCTTGAATAAGAGTTTTGACTAGGCAAAATTATGTTGCAGATATCGCTAATGAATATCCAGCCTATTGATTAAATGTTAAAACTGCTTGCCATACACAAACTCAACAGCAGAGAGGCCGCGGTGCAGATGAGGGGAATATAACTTCAAGATTACTCTAGTTGACAACAACTACGCTTCCTGTTACTGTGAGTAAGTGCAATAAAACCTCTGCCAGCCAAGCCAATACTTTATCAATACATGTGATCAGCATGTAGAAAGCCATATTTAAATCTGCTCTGTCCACAGTCTCTCATTCACCGCTATTATGATTTACGATCGCGGTCGACACAAGCACATCGCGCTCGCGGTGCTAACAGCAAAGTGTTAAAGACAAACTAAATGAAAGCTGTCTGTGTGTAGGCTAACGCTTTATCTGAAGATGTACCTGAGGCAGCGACCTGCAGACAGTGAGTGTCCTCAGCAGAGGAGGGACAGAGAGCAGGATGAATGACTGATACTGATGTTTGTCTTCATGCTGAGATAATGTGACTTTCTTCACTCAGTGTTGTGATGTCAGGAGGAATATTTATATTCCAGTGAGATATTATTGGGTTTTAAACAGTGACTTTGTTGTTGTAAACATGACTGTTGCTGCCATGGACTGTATAAAACTATATCNNNNAAGAGGGATCCCTCCTCAGTTTGCTGGTAGAGAGATAGTGTGTGTTGTTAGATACTGTTAATGGGGTTTTTTGGGGAGTTTTTCCTGATCCGCTGTGAGGGTCATAAGGACAGAGGGATGTCGTATGCTGTAAAGCCCTGTGAGGCAAATTGTGATTTGTGATATTGCGCTTTATAAATAAAATTGATTGATTGATTGATTGATAATGTCACTTATTATGATTCTGTGCATTGATAGCTCTTTTTTATTGTTTCTGCATCATGTTGAGGAGGGCCATGCCTGTATATATATGTATGCAAAAAAAAGTGGATCTGCTGCTCGCTGCTAAAAATGTGGCCCATCGACATGATCTGGTTTTGAAATGCGGCCCAGTTGAAATAGTAATTGAATAGCCCTGCTGTAGTTTGTAGCTATCTAACAACACATCAGAAATAATTGTAAGCCAGTCTTGTTCAGTGAATCAGTTTATCATATACACTCAAAAAATATTTAGGCCTAATATTTAAGATTGTTTGCTTATAAATACATGAACCTGGCTGTTCTATATTTAAAACACATTGGGTTTATTAGTGCTATTAAATACATCACATTATTAGGCTACTTATTATACTCATTATTACTTGAGCTCGTTTTATTTATTCATTTCAGAGATAGTTATACATCCTCAGTCCTTAAATTAAATTCATTATGGACGTGGATTTAAAATCATTGTTTTATTGTATGGCCTTTGTGCCCTCAAAAAATTGACAACGTGAAAGGCCAAGTGGCCTTACCCCTAAAATGACGAAATTCCAGGCCTGGTGTCACCACACACTCCGCTACAGTAATATGAACAGATCTGATATGAAAGAGCTGACCTGCTGCCTGTACATGATACTGCTGTGTAATCTTTTGAAATATGTTCACCTCAAAACAAATGAGTGATGCTTTGACCTGCAGGATATTCCAGTGTCTTTACTGTGGCTGTTGTCACCGCCATTGCCCCAAAAAACACACTCCAACTGAAGCTGACAGAATGAGAGCAGTTATCATGTCGTTATCATGTGAATAGAAGAGGGGAGGTGGACACTTAGTGCTCCATCTCTGCTGTAAATGATTCTTTTAAAAACTTTCATGTTTTATCTAAATCATGTTATTATAAAAATCTCATTACATTTCTTTTCACGCTCGTATGATAAAAACTCCTGAAGATATTAATCCAAATAAATGACATTTATCTAAATCCTGCCGAGCTCTGCTGGCGCAGGTTTCATCAAAGAGGCCCCGCCTTCACCTCCAGCGAATCCTTTGCAAAGCATTGTGGGGACTTTATACCTGCTCAGGATAAACACATGCAAGAAAGAAGGACTCAGTCCTCAGTGAAATTCAGAAGGATCCTTGACATTGGAACAGTCCTTCAGCGGGGGTCAATGACGTAGCGTCCTTGAAATTCGGCTGTTTGAGGATCCTTCCCTGACTTTGAGAAACACCCACTGTCTGCTCAAACACCTTGAGGGAAGTTTATACTAAAAACACTTTATACTTCTACTCTACTACATTTTACAGGAGATATTTACTATAGTTACTATGTAGGATCAGATTTTAATACTTTCAAACCACCTGTCACTGACACNTGAGGGAAGTTTATACTAAAAACACTTTATACTTCTACTCTACTACATTTTACAGGAGATATTTACTATAGTTACTATGTAGGATCAGATTTTAATACTTTCAAACCACCTGTCACTGACACACTTATCAAAATGACTTTGAAATGAAAGACAGAGAAAAGT
>NC_065521.1:47539764-47541829 GCF_006386435.1 Epinephelus moara | reverse complement strand
GAGGGACAACTACGCAGGTTGATTTTAGCGCTGCTCATCGTGGACTATATTGCTGTCATTGTTCATTTTAGTCAAACCATACAGTTTGAAAACGAGGCGCGGCTCCAACTAGAAAACAATGTTTTGATGCATTGGATGTGCTGAATGTGCATATTAAGGCAGTACAGGAGGAGGTGCACATTAATAATCCTCCAGGACTGTAACATGCTCATGTTGGTTTGTAACTGGACTGAGACCATCTCTTCATGAAGGTCTCGGTCCGGTTGTTTTGGTGCACACCTGAGTGTGATTGCTGTGTTCACACCTGCCCAAACGAACTGCACTTAGGGGGGCAAATGAACTTGAGTTCGATTGAACCAAACCAAACAGGGCAGGTGTAAATAAGTCAGAACTTTGTTATCAATTACTCGTACTCGTCATCCTCCGCCTATCCGGGGAAGCAGCCTCAGCAAAGAAGCCCAGACAGTTCTCTCCCCAGCCACTTCCGTCAGCTCTTCCGAGGGAACCTGAGGCGTTCCCAGGCCAGCCAGACGATGTAATCCCTCCAGCGTGTCCTGGGGCGGCCCCCGAGGTCTCCTCCCGGTTGGACATGCCCGAAACACCTCCCAAGGGAGGCGTCCGGAAGGCATCCTTACCAGATGCCTGAACCACCTCAACTGGCTCCTCTCAATGCGGGAAGCAGCAACTCTACTCCAAGTCCCTCCCGGATGTCCGAGCTCCTCACCCTATCTCTAAGGCTGAGCCCAGCCTCCCTGCGGAGGAAACTCATTTCGGCCGCTTGTACTCGCGATCTCGTTCTTTCGGTCACTACCCAGAGCTCGTGACCATAGGTAAGGGTTGGAACGTAGATCGACCAGTAAATCGAGAGCTTCGCTTTCTGGCTAAGCTCCCTCTTCACCACAATGGACTGGTTAAGCGCCTGCATCACTGCTGACGCCGCCCCAGTCTGCCTGTCAATCTCCCGCTCCATCCTGCCCTCACTCGTGAACAAGATCCCGAGATACTTAAACTCCACCTGAGGAAGGACCCCCCCCCCAACCTGGAGTGGGCAATCCACCCTTTTCCGGCTGACGACCATGGCCTCAGACTTGGAGGTGCTGATTCTCATCCCAGCCGCTTCACACTCGGCTGCGAACCGTCCCAGCGAGAGCTGGAGGTCACTGTTCGATGGAGCTAGGAGGACCACGTCATCCGCAAAAAGCAGGGACGAGATCCTCCCGTCACCGAACCTGACACCCTCCACCACTCGGCTGCGCCTAGAAATTCTGTCCATGAAAGTTATGAACAGAACCGGTGACAAAGGGCAGCCCTGGCGGATTCCAACTCTCACCGGGAACAGGTCCGACTTACTGCCAGCCATGCGCTCCTTCGGTACAGGGACTGGATGGCCCTTAGCAAGGGGCCACCAACCCCATACTCCTGGAGCACCCCCCACAGGAGGCCCCTGGGGACACGGTCGTAAGCCTTCTCCAAATCCACAAAACATATGTGGACTGGTTGGGCGAACTCCCATGCCCCCTCCAGCTCCCTGGCGAGGGTAAAGAGCTGGTCCCCAGTTCCGCGTCTGCTCCTCCTCAATCTGAGGTTCAACTATCGACCGGACCCTCTTCTCCAGCACCCTGGAGTAGACCTTACCGGGTAGGCTGAGGAGTGTGATCCCCCTGTAGTTGGAACACAACCTCTCTTATCAATTAATTAAGATGAATATGTTCTTGGGCTAAATGCTCACATCATCATGCTGACATGCTTACGAAATGACCGACGGGGGTCATGTCCTCCTCCCACTGACTGTACGAAAAAAGGACATTTAGGAGGCTTTTTAAAGTTCCCTGTAAATAGAATTGTAACATAATTCAGTATTTTCATATCTCAACATCATAATAGATGTGTAATCTTTTTTTCTTTTCCCACAGTGAAAAGTTGTGGATGGTCCCAACAGAAGCGTTCCTTAGCGTCCCCATGTTTGGTCCCCCCTCTGTTGGGGTACCTAGCACACAGATCTGGTACTAAAAGGTGGAGCTGTGAACACTGCAGTCTGATTGGTCAGTAGAGGACGGTCACTCTG
>NC_065521.1:47515681-47539573 GCF_006386435.1 Epinephelus moara | reverse complement strand
GACTCTCACTGCAGCCTGTTCTATTTTGTTCTGAAAATGTGGGCGTGCAGCCTCGTTCTGTGGACGATAAACCAGGTGCAGACTTCCATCTGTGTCACCGCTGATGAGGAAATACAGCGAGTGCTGGATGGAGCAGTGAGTGACAACAACCCCGCCCACATTTAAGAGGATTGTCTGAACAGACTGAGGGTCTAGGTACCATGTCTGAAGGCTTACTTCTGGTTCCAAAGGTACGTAAATAGATAAGCAACCCAGTGTCCACAGGCACTCGACAGTTACTCCAACATTACTGTCCAACTTCAGGCCCAACCAGCATACTTTGGGGCACACTGGGACATTGACATTAAACTACTCTGACATTAGAGATATCACTTCTAACCATAGTGTTTTAGAGCAAGTGGAAAAAAGAACCTTGGTTAATTATGCCAGCATAAATCTTGATGTTTGTCGTCCATCTTGGATAATCTAACAGGAGTAATATATGCTCTGCACAAAATCTTATATTGTATAATCTTAAATCTCACACATTTAGAAGATCTCAAAGCTAACCTCCAAATTATGTTCCACTGGGTGGCAGTCAAAGATGTGTTTAGGTCATGGTCCCATGCCAGCTGAGGTGAGACCACACCTCAGGGTTGCCTTCTTTGGAAGCTGATCCCTCTCTGGACATGAAACAGGAACCGCTTCCTCTTCACATTTCTTTTTCATTTCTTGATGTCAGTTCGTCTTCTTCTTTCTTTAATCTCGCGGTGGGACATGCTGTGCAGGGGTTTGTCCTCCCAGAGGTATTCTCTTGGCAGCTCCTCTTTGGGGGCCACCCTCCTGATGTATTCCTGGATCTTGGTTGTTTCTTTGTCAGTCTAGATGTTGGATTTCGAAGCATCCATATATCACACATCCTCTGCATTTAGCACCTCTCGTTGGGGTTACTTGTATAGTGGCAGTCCAACAGCTCCATGTTCTCTGCTATAGTCCATTTCCCATCAGGGTGACCTGGATCCTCAACACCTGACATGGACCTTGTTGACCTGAGCGCCGTCTGAGCTGGCATGACTTTTGTGTTTGCGGTTTGACTCATCCTGAGGTGGACTAGCAGCATTAAAAACCTTGTCTAAGGGTCCAGAATGGATAGCTCAGTGGTTAATGGCACCCGCCCCAGCATTAACCACTGAGCTATCCAGTTGCATATGTATATATAGTTATTATGTTGGTCTGTTCTGTACACATGACATCGATTGTATGTCTGTCCGTCCCCGGAGAGCGATTCCTTCTTGTTTTCTGCTCTTAAAGGTTTTAATTTTGGGGGAAGTTATTCCTTATCTGCTGTGAGGGTCAGAGACAGAGGGTGTCGTATGTTGTAAAGCCCTCTGATTGTGATTTGTAATATTGGGCTTTATAAGTAAAACTGAAAATTAAATAAAATTGTCTGATGCAGCATTATGAGCAGAGGAACTGTGTCCATCTCTGTTTGCTGCTCTTTGTTTATTATAATGTGTGACTTTAGACCTGTGGCTGTTGAAAGAGCTCTTTGTTTTGAACAGCGTACTGTACCGCGATATCATTTGACTTCATGCAAAGTGGCCACAGGCAACACGAAAACCCGGGGGTGGGGGCGGGTCAGTACCACAATATGCAACTATGGGTTGAAATGCTAAAGCTTGCCAAAAAAATAAACAGACATCAACATGTCAAATGATTATTTTAACACATTATATCAACCAGAGAGGAAAAGTTATACTGACAAACGTAATATCGGTGGTCTATCTGTCACAGTGACCAGTGTTCTCTTCTCCTTACCTTGCTTATCTTGGAGAGAGGATTCCAGTGAATGGCCACACACACACACACACACACACACACACACACACACACGAACACACAGAGGAGATAGTGTTAAATTACATAGAGAAAAACATGAGCGCCTACTGCTACACCAAACTGCCTCCCTGCACCAGATGAGCACCTAACTTCACTAACCACGACTACCCATGATGACATATTGCTAATATGGGTGCACCACAGCACAGGGTGGCTACCCGACCCAAGCCCAAGTTCCTGTAACAAATCAGAAATTTTGCTCGAGTTCGGCCTACTTGACATGCTGTTACAGTTGAGTTCCAGAAGAGTTCATTAAGATACAGACTTGGAAACAATGTTAAGGCTCTAATTCAATTATATTTGTGTGTCATGTGTTGTGTGTAGTGTGTGAGTGAGATTGTGTAAAAGGTTAGGCCACAGTGTGTGTCTATTAATTCCACTCCAATTGAGTGTGCGTGCTGAGCTGCGCTGCTGTGCAAGTGGCATGTTTGACTGTGCATAACAGCAGCCTTTTGATGGTCATTTAGTCCATGTGTGATCACGGTAAACAGACAAGCTGTAACCATGATAACAATAACAATGAAATATATCTGGCGAGCTCTAGATAAAGCCCAGCTGGATACTACTCCAGGTGGAGGTGTCTCGTCCTCGGTCACATCNGCAGCACACCGGTAAGGTAAGACAACACGTTTACATGTCGTTTTCTATATGTTCTCTGACATTTATCCTAACGATATGAGGCGGTCTTTGTGGAAAAAAAGCTTGTTTAGTGGACTAACTTTGCACTTGAAGGTTGCCCGTTCACTTACGTTTTAACAGGTCTGACGCTACTATGCACCCCGGCTATATCTATGCTAACGGCTAACATGCTAACTATTATTTTTATGTCACTAGTCACTTGAAACAAATTTAGGACGATAGGAGACAGGTTGAAATAAACCGAAATTTCCCTTTAAAATTAAAACCTAAAATTAAACCTTTATTAAAACTCTTAAAACTTAAAAATCTCAGTACAGTCAAAACCACACTGTTTCCCTCCAACTCTCTAGCCTGGTTCCAGACCATAGACCCCGCCCACTCAGCTGAGTAGGCTTGCATCTCTGATCTGGCATACTGCAAAGAATTTGCGATTTATCTCGTCCAAACGATGGACGGACCAGTGAACGCCGGGGGTGGGGGCGGGTCTAGCGATTAGCCAATCAGCGCCACGCTGATGTCAAGCTGTACGCCGGTGGGTAACTGGTGAGGATAGCAACAATGGCGACCGCTACAGATCCTACAGATGCTATTGAGGTATTTCGCCACTACTCACGTTAATGGAGGACCAAATTAAGGAAGCTGCTAAACTGGATTAACGGCGATGCAGCTGGGCGTGCACGACGACGGAGACATTTTAAACGGGCAATGCTCGCTTGTTTTCGGCACCCCCGAGGCATGGATACTAATGACGTCAGATTCTGGGTGAGTCGTTGATCTCTACTGATTGGTTAGGGAAAAATCAAATTCCCTCCTCCCCCTTGTAAATCGCCTTCAATGGAGGCCATGTCAGACTGAAGGTTCTGGGAGCTTCAGTCTGACGCTCAGGCTACCAACTCTCTGCTCGGGGTTACCAACTGCCCGGTGTGACAGAAAAATGCCGAATTGCTTGCCCACCTCCGCGTATCTTTTTAAACCCAATGTCAATTTGAAATAATGTTTACGTCTCCCACACCTTGCCAATTATATAATTAATTTAAACAAATCTGACCTGGGGTTTGGTTTTGCTCCAGCACTTAGTGTGTGAAAAGAATAAAATTGTGAAAGAGATGTCCTTTTTTCCACTTGAGCTTCTGCTCTTTTGGTGCATGGAAATAGTCAGAATGCAGGAAATAAAGTGTCAGATGCTAAAAATCTCCCCGGGGGAGGACCCCCAGACCCCCTACTTCATTTCTTTTATTTCATTTCGTTCCCCTTGGGCATGGGGCCACTACGAAGGTGTCCCTTACTTTTACACATTGAAGGTTTGAAGGATTCTTACCATGTTGGTAGTGCATTCCAGCACAAAGCAGGTTTTAGGGGTTTTTGTGTTGTTTGCAAGCAGACGTAAATGACAAGGATTTTTCTTTTGTTTTTTTTGTTGTTTTCAAAATGTCCACATGAAAATACTGATCTTTTATAAAGAGGTGAGACAGTCTGCTGAACAAGATTTATTTGTTTATTGAATCAACTCATAAATCAGAAGTGTCAATATATCTTCTTGCAGTGATGTCATCGAGGCTTGACACCCTGGCAGAAGTGACATCATCAGTGGGGATGTGACATCACCACGGCAGATGTGTCAGGACATGGACATGGTGGGGATCTTCACAGGCGCCTTCCACAAACATAAGGTTTCTTTATGGTGCAAGCATTGTCGTTAGGTTTACCTAGAATTTAAAAAGTTAAAAAAGAAACAATTAGGGTTGCATAGAATGATTATTTTACTTAAGATTCATCTTATAACAGGTAATCAGTGCGTACCCCTGTAGTTCATCTCCATGCAGTGTTCCTTCCCGCCACCGTTGTTGGGCTCTCCTGGACCCCACAGACCATTAAAGTTTGTGTACTTGCTACCATCACTCCACATCCACACACCCTCCTGAAATAAAGTTTTCATGGTCAGTTCAGTCCAGTCACAAAAATTATATTATTCCATCATGTAGTCCAAATCACACGTCAGACTCTCATCAATGCAGCTACCACATTAAAAACAGAATCAGTATCAGGCTCACAGGGAACAGTTGCATCACATCATGTTTATTGTCAAATCGCTCACCTTTGCCGTGTCATGGGCTCCAACCCAAGTTTGGCCATTTTTGTCAGTCACTCTGTTGATCAGGGCTTTGAGAAAGTTGTGCTCACCTCGGTTAGCAATCGAAGCCAAATTCCCACCGAGGGCAATGCAGGCACGCTGATAAAAGAGACAAAGTGTGAAGTGAAAAAGATAAAGGGAGTGAGAGAAAATCACTCAGAGATGTAATGAGTTCAATGAGAAGAAGTGAATTAAGCTTCTTTTACTGAAAGATTCTTGTAAGAACACACTAATCAAAATGAGACCTATTAGGCTATAACTTTCCATATTTTGTTTCACATATATATATATATAGTGTTACAATGAAGGATGTTCATTATAAACATGGTCAACATGTCAAATAAATAGGTAAACATATGTAAAAGTAATCCCAGTGAGCTGAAACCTCAGGCACAGATCGTTCTGAATACTGTTTCCAGCTGTTTATTCTACTCTGTCTTGAATATGATGTCATAGCGTGTCAGCTAACCTACATCACTAAATGAAGCTACATGCTACCTTCACAGAAATTTTTAAACTTGGTTGCCAATGTTATAAATTTCATGTTCCTGTTGGAACAAACCCGGTCTTGATTAGAAGCTTTTACTGGTGATATTTCACCACGTCACAGACCCAGACGTTGTAATTCCAGGTTTGGCCACTATATAAAATTGGCTTCAAGCGCCGCTGCTGTTCCTGGGGGCTTGGTGAACACAGGTCCCAGCACAGACAGTATGAAGAAGATAAGGTGTTTTTTGACTATTAAGGCATGTGAACATGTTCTAGTAGAAACCTTAAAGAGAAGTATGAACCTAAAAACGAGCATCATGGGTCCCTTTTAAATCATATGTAATGAACACAGTTTGGCAGTTGTAACTCATATTATTCCATAAAGTACCTCTGCATTAGCCCAGTCCTTTGGAGCATGGTGGTACATGTAACAGTTATCTTTATACTGGGTCCAACCAGAAGGGCAGGTCTTACAGGGGTCACAGCAGTCTGAAACACAGTTGTACATGATTAGAACAACAGTAACACAAAGACTGATTATTCTGGCCGGTATGATACAAGTGTGACAGAAGAAAAATATTCTTCATGTTTGCTTGTGACCATTTTCAAATGTTAAAGGACAGGTTTAGATTTAAGATGAAGATGTGGCGAACTGACATCGCTGAAGCCTCAAACTTTTTTTTTAGCTTAACCCATTTTTACAGTAAGGTCAAAATAGGAAAGGTTCACTAGCCAGTATGGACGAGTGATGACTAACTTTTCCAGTATGCATATAGCATGTGAATACTGTATTAAAATAGACTTTAAATATTCAAAAATATCTTCAAGGATGTCTTAACTGTTCATGTAAAGTATCAATAAACCGCAGCAGCATCTAGGTTAAGGTGAATACAAAAACACAAAAATGGCAAAGTGTCTTTTTATCACTTAAGCCAAAGAGGAGTTAGTGCCTTCGGCCCAGGAGAAGAGGTATCTGCTGCGAATATGTGGAAGAACAGTTAACCACTTGATTTGGTTATCTTCCAAAGTTAAAAGTTCCCTCTGTGTGTTTTCCTGTTGAGCTGCAGTAGAGGAACAATAATACAGGGAGGGAGTTTTGTCCTAAAAAAGACTTTCACTTATAGGATAACTTTGGCATATTTCAACCTGGACCCTATTTCCCCATGTGACTTGGTGAAAAAAGACTGATTCAATTCAATCAAAAAGGCCTCATCCACATTGTTAAAATCACATAAATAATATTTGATCCATGATACTGAAAATCTTTCAGATAACACTGGAATACATTTTCTGTAAACTACTATGGTTATTATATTCTCTTTAAATCTCAATCATGTTTCCACTGTTGTTGGACAACAACAAGAGACATCTCATGATATTTCCAAACAAGATGTCCGCTCAATGAGGCAACAACAAACAGACCGGATCAAGTGAAAGGTAAAAAGACACTTCAGATGAGATTTAACCACTTTTGATGGTCATAGTGTGACAGTGTTTAATTGCCCCGTTTGCTTCCATTGCAGCCCATCCTGCAGCTACCAGCTGCTGCCCGCTCGCTTAATAATGGACCAATTTCAAAACATTATGTTCACATCAGTCCAATTTACACAGGGAGACAGAGTGCAGGTTGAAAACACCAAACTTATCCTTTAAGAAGATACCCACTTGATTTGTCTGTCTCAGACTGCTGAAGCCTCAAATTAGCTTTGGATTAACTTTTGAACAAATCTTTGCACAGAGGGAGGACGGTGGATTTTGTTCCCCATCACCGACACTCAAAGTGCAGTAAGAAGGGATCTGTTAATGGCCACTATGAAAAGGAGGAATGATTACAGAAAGTAAAACCTGTTCAAGTGTTAATTGGGCACATGACTATTGTTTTAAGACAGAACCTGTGAACCTATCCTTTAAGTGAATAAGTGCTTGAAGACAGTGGAAGTTTATAGATATTATAAATCAATAAAGCTGTATTTGTCTGCTCAGGAAAGCAGCAATCTTAGAAGAAAAACATTTGAAAACTTATAATAGTTTGAACAGCAGTCACAAAGTGCCAGCTGCTGTATTATAACCATACAACTTTGAGAAGTACCAACCTTGACACTGCGCCTGTGAACATAAAGAAAAGATCATTAGCACTGAACTCAACTGGAACTTGTCTCTTTTTTCTAACTTAAGACTTGAGCTTTATTGTGTATGTTATTGCTCAGTATCCATTACCTTACTCACTACATTTCATCACACTGGTAGTTAGTGTGAAGACAAAGTATGGAAATGACAGATATGTTGAAATCATGATGCTGGGCTCAGAGACACGCTACTAGTGTTTAAAGATCAGGTGTTATAACACAAACATCTTTCTGAAATGAATGTATATATTACTTACATTTTCAATCCACAGTCCACTGGTCAAACAGAGGACCGCAATCAAATGAAGACTTGATGCCATCTGTGGAAAGACACAGTATATTAATGAAACTGTATGCACCATAGATCAGTATATTAATTGTCTAACTGTTAACTTAAATTACAAAAATTAACTTTTTAAATATTATTTTTTACAGCATTTTTTATTTTTTAGTGATATGGAAAAAGAAAGTGAGCACATTTTACAGGAACAATAAACTGTAAAAAAGGGGATTTTCTGTTAAAGTGAAAATTAAATGTAATAATGAAAAGATAAAAAGTCTTTTCTGTAGATATGAATAAAAACAGCTGATGCAGTGATGACAGGCAGGAATGAGAGTCTTACCTTGTTGTGATGATCAGGTGAGGTTGCACTTGCAGCAGTAGCAGGTAGCAGTGTGTCTTTGAGAGGGAACGCCTCAGTTTATATATCTTCTCTGGTTGTTTTGACTCCAACACCTGCAATGTGTTTTTCTTTGATCTCAAGATAATGTTTAATTATTGTAATTGATGTTTAATTTATTGGCTCTGACTTGAAGAAAAACCAGAATGTTCTTCAAACAGTTACAAATTAGAAAATGGCACTCAAATGGGAAGGGAGAGTCCAGGACGACGTAACCACTGGTCAAAGTGAGCTGTGCAGGTGTGCTCTCATAAGTACTTGGGCATACATAAGGACCGCTTATAACACAGCTTAATAAAACAGCAGTTTAATCCTTACTCATGCAAGTAGGCACTTTGTTTCATGGCTTGTGTATTATGGTTTTATGCGTCTTTGAGCTCCTTCTCATTCCTACAATGCCTGTGTTTTTATATCTTTCTCATGTGCAAAACTTTATATATCCTCTGCTTATTTTTGTTATATGTAATTCATTAGATTTGTGGTGTAGCATTGTACTGTCATGTTGATTGCAGCTGGGTAAAGCGCTATTACCCAGTGAAATTTCCCTCTAATTGGGACAATAAAATAAGTTACTCAGTACGCAGTTTCCTGCCAGGTTGCTGCATTTCAGCTGCAACCTGAGCAGATCACTTTAGACAAACTTGTAGTTCCAGTGCTTATTATGAGGATAAGTCCATTTTAATGACTGAAACACAGCAAAGAAATGTTGTCATCCATAACTGGACTAACTTTCTCTGTTGGCTACAGCACAACAAAGTAGAAGGTATCAACAATAAGCACAATTAATTGCCTTTATCTCTGAAAAGTGTGTGAGAAAACATAGAATATATTCCTAATCTATCCTCCACTTAGACTGAAATAGATTTTGTTTTTAGGTAGCTAAAATGCATTTTGCTGAAAACCCTGATTCACAGCAATGCATAGCAAACAGGGAGTGCATCGTCGACCACCATCTACTAAATTTAATACACTGACTCTAGATAAGTACCTAATGTAACCCCACTTCAGAAATCCCAAACTATCCCTTTCATAGAAAGAGAAGCGCAGATATTGATTTTTATGCTTCTCTCCCAGAGGCATTATGTTTTCAGATTGTCCATCTGTCGGTTCATCCGAACATCATGTGAACGTGACATCTCAAGAAGCCTTGAGAGAATTTCCACAGATTTGGCACAAACGTCCACTTAGAATCAAGAACGAATTCATTCGAATTTGATGGTCAAAGGTCAAAACATGTTAAAGCTAGTTGCGCAATTTCATGTCATACGCTTATTCACGAGAGTCGACCAATTAGTGGCACGATAGCCAATCACCACTGATAGATCCTCTAGGGACGTATTATGCTGAGAACGAACCAGCAGAAGTTCATTCAGCAATTTTACGCACGTATGATGTGAGTCAACACAAAATATTCTAGGATTCAAACTTGGGGGACAAGAATTGATACAGCATGCTATCGTGATATTTTTGTGTTGCAATATTGTATTGTCACACAACGCCAAGTGTTGATTTTTTTATTATATAAATCATTAATATGAAAAATACAAATTAAACTTTAGGTACTAGAATTATTTAATCAGTTTTTTTTTCAGTCCTCTAGATTCATTTTAATGCTACAGAACAATGGCTGAAGTGAGATGAACAGACTGAAAACAAATAAAACAAAAGTTGTCAATGTTTGTCTTTGTGGACATAATTTACTGTTGAAAAAAGGTAATAAATTGCAATATATTTTATCACAATGCTCAGCATATCACAACATGATTAAAAACGCAATAATTTTGTATTCTGTTGAGTTAAGTGGTAGGGGCGGCACGGTGGTGTGGTGGTTAGCACTGTCGCCTCACAGCAAGAGGGTTCCCAGGTGGGGGAGCTCTTATGTGCGGAGTTTGCATGTTCTTCCCGTGTCAGCGTGGGTTCTCTCCGGGTGCTCCGGCTTCCTCCCACAGTCCAAAGACTGAGGATTAGGTTAACTGATAACTCTAAATTGTCCGTAGGTGTGAATGTGAGTGTGAATGGTTGTCTGTCTCTATGTGTCAGCCCTGTGATAGTCTGGTGACCTGTCCAGGGTGAACCCTGCCTCTCACCCAATGTCAGCTGGGATAGGCTCCAGCCCCCCCGCGACCCTCAAGAGGATGAAGCGGTTAGAAGATGGATGGATGGAGTTAAGTGGTGTTATGTACACCAATTGTGCTGGTATGCCGATGTCTCTTGTTGCTAGCAAACTTTAGTCTAATAGCAGAGTGAGATGAAATACAACAGCTTGGTAGTTATTCTTTATTTCACATTCATACTGAATGTTTCTGCTGTTAGTTGTTGTTCATGAGCATGCAGTGGATGCCTTCTTCCACACTCTGACAGCCATATGGACCTGGCTTTGTGCACAGGAGAATGATCATGTTGAACCATGAAAGGGCCAAACACAAACTGCTGACACAAAAAAACCTCTAAAATATAATTGTATGCTGCAGCAACAGTAGCTGGAAATCAGGGCTCAAGCCCCGACCTTTAACAACAGCCTCAGACAACCAGTCCACATAAGGACAGGGGCGTCCGTGTTCTTTTGTCCGTTCACCGTAAAACAGAAATCAGTGTAATGATGACAGAGTTTATAAAACACACTGCCGCTGGCCTATTTACCCCCGTTTTCAACCAGGATGTTTAATAGTCAACAGAATCATCTTAATTCAACACCCCTGAGAGATTTGTTCAAGTGAAGTGTCTGCCAGTTTACTTTTCCCAGCAGTATTAAACAAATATTAAACTGCAGCAACAGAGGGGAACCTCTCTGTGTGATTAAAATAAAAAAGATTATCCTAATTAAATGAAAAAAGACAGGACATATGATATAAAGACAGAATTTTACTTGGCTTATACGACAACGTGTCAAATTTGGGACTGTTAAATATATATTATCACAGGAAGTTTACCATTTACATACAGTTTCTTTCAAAATAAAAGCACTACATCATGCAACAACATGAATTGACGTTTGTTTTGTCCTCCGATAACTAACGCACGTGATTGGGTTTGGGAAAATAAGAACAGAGTTTGGCTTTATAATCTTACAGGACGCGAAATCCGCTCTCCAAGGTAAAAGATGGTGTTTGATGGACCCATCCTGCAACCCTCCCGCCCGCCCTACTCGGACTTTCGTCGCCTTAACTGTCGTTCTTGTCCTGAGGTGTTCCCCCCTGATGACACTGAGTACTGATAAACTATAACAGTGACCAGCTGCGTGCCATGCCGCGTCAGTGTCTGACGCCGCAAGTCACTGCCCAAGCACCAGATTTCGACGACTTCAGAGTGAGACTGGGTTGCATTGATATATGACGTCCAAGGTACCCTGGGTGTGTTGGTTGTTGACGTTCTGGGACGCCGTGTCAACTTCAGCTTGTTACATGTATTGTCTGTTTTCAAAATACACTTCTGTTTGTTACATGTATTGTCTGTTTTCAAAATACACTTCTGTTTTCCAGGGAAATGTACAGTTTGCTTACAGTCTCTTTCAAAATAAACGTACGACGGCGATACAACACTGCAAATTAACATTTTCCTTCAACAACAAACACGTGGTTACGTTTAGTCAACACACACGTGGTTGGGTTTAGGATAAAAGAACAAGGTTTGGCTTTAAAATCTTACGGGAAGCCTCCCAGGTGAAAGTTGGTGTTTGTTGGACCCATCCATCTCCACTCCCACACACTCTACTCAGACTTTTCATCCCATTAAGTTAAGTTACATTGTTGTCTGGCCATATTTCCCCCTACACCGTCAGGCGCTGTCACACACTCATGCGTATCATGCCAACAATAAGGACAGATTTTTTGGAACTTTGGAATGAGACTGGGTAGCCCCAATAAAAACATGAAAGCACAGGAATTTTATTTTGACAAAATTTTAATACAGTTATGCAAAACAGGCACAAGCTGGTGCGCAAAATTACCCAGAGTGCAGGAAATTAAGAGCTCCAAAGGTTTGCGGCAGAGCACCTGTTTCATGTGTTCCCCCCAGTGTTCAAATGAAGCCATGCTTATTACACTGTGACAAATTTTATAGGTGGAAAAATAAGTCAGAGCAAACAAACAGATCAGAATTTTATTTGGACTCATTACTGGGAAACAAATAAACTTTAGTTTGAATAAAAAGCACAAAAGAGTTTTTTAAGCTGGAATCAAAACTTCTTGCACACTGTCGCCCTCTGCAGCAGTGTGGGGGAACTGACATGATCTTCAAACTACCATACATGCAATGCATAGAAAATGTTAACACGGGCAAAGTGAACAGACCTGAGCTGATAGACCCTTTTACTGTTAGTAAACAGTATGATGTTTCTTGGAGGGCGGGGCTTAGCTGGAGGCAAAACAATTCTCCACAGACATTAGCCAGCGCTAGTAGGAAGATGAGGAAGATGATGTGAGTGGTGCATTCAGAATGATTCATCTGCAAGCACTTTGACACAAACTGGAGCGTTGATAAACTGGGAGCGCTGTCTGAATGTACCATTGGGTTATCCAGAGCAGCGCACTCTCAGAGTGGCAGAGCGCACTCTGGACACTCTGTCTGTGGAGACGGAGCAGCAGAACGCCGAGCGGAGTGAACGTGCGATTAACATAACCGTTGGTTCATTCATGTAGAAATATAACGCTCCGTTTCTTCCACCAGCAGGGCTCTCATTTTAGTGTAGAGCGTCAGACTGAATTTACCAACGCACCATGTCAGGTCGGGTCCATGTCATTGGTCCGACATCCCATTAGTCCGACGGTCTGCGGTGCTGAACGGCTCCCGGCGGGACCCGTATGCTCTCACTCAGTGGATGGATGATGTCACAGGAAGCCAATCTTACAAAGGAGGACCACACTTGTTTGTTTTGCTATGGAAGCTAACGTTAGCTAATGTGCTAAAAAGTTAGCGTTCCAGAGAAATCCAATATTCCTCTTAATCCCTCCCCAGTTTCTGATGAGGTGGACATGATAACCCTTAATACACATAACCTTATTCATCCCTACAACAGGAAATACTTTTTCCCTAACCTGATATGAAGTGTGCGCTGCACATGTGAGCATTTTTGATGATGGCCTCCGTCCAGTCCTTTGGTCTTATCACATTTAACCATAGTTGTCTTTGTTTTTGTTGACGGGCAGTGGCGGCTGGTTTTGAGCCATGACTCCTTCTATTCTGGCTCCCAATAACACAACAAGACAAACACATTTTAACACTCCTATGGAGCCTACAGCCCTGTGGGGGAGAGGCAGGTTTTGCCTCCAGCTAATGAAATGACGTCATTGTGACATCAGCCCTAAAAGGGTCTATATTTTTCAATATATTAACATATACTTTACTATATAAAACAAAATATTCTGTACATGCTGTGAAATATTTTGCTTCCATGTCTTTTTTGGCTTAACTGGCTTTCTCTACCAGGACAGGTGTGATATGATCAGCATTTCTTGAAACCAATTTATCACATCAGTATTGAAAATAACATATTGCATACCAAGTTAAATTCCGAACACATGTCATCTACCTGCACAGGTACAAAAAAAAGCTTGCATTCTCCTAAAATCTTCTGCTGCTGCTGACACCTAACTGCTGCTGCTACATAAAAACTGGAAGTAAAAACATTTGGAGTTGAAGGTAAATTTATCCACTTATATGCTGTGTATCTCTGTTTCCATTCAGGTGACCCTTCTTCTGGTTTGACTGCATGAGAAGAAAATTACACAAAGTTTTGGTGAGTAATTTTTCAGAAATGGAATTTTTTGTTAATTTTTTTGTATTCCATGCTGCAGACTAAAACCTGACTAACCTTCACATGACCTTCACACCAAGTCTTGCTGCTCCTCTGTGTCTTCTCTGTCCTGCACTGACGGTGTCCACTGCTGAGACGTTGACATAATCAGGATCAGACTCCAACTGATGGAAAGAGACGACAGGATGAGAGTCAGAGGCCTCATAAAGGTAATTTGGATTTGGAAGATTTTATATTTCTTTTAAATTGCTCTTTTATAAAAAGGGCATCTGCCGTAAATGTTGTCGGAAATGGTTAAAGACAAATACACATTATTAGGACCCAAGCACTATGCAGTGCGAGGACCCTACTGAAATCCAGGGGATTTTTATTCTTCTTCCTTCAAATGAATTGCACTTTTGAGGGGTTTAACATACTCAAAACTCATGAAAGTTTGCACACACATGTGGTCTCATGCTTGGCTGCCAAAAAATGGCTCAGTAGCGCCCCTTACAAAATTTCCACAAAGCAGCTGCTGAAGCTGGTTCGACCTACATGTACGAAAATTGGTAGGCACATGTAACATCCCAAGACGTACAAAAAAGCGTCATGGAGCCATCCTCTAAACCCAACAGAGAATCCGCCATTTTGAATTTTATGCGAATTTTTTGTGCATTTTTGGCCATTTCCAGGGGTTGTACTTTAACAAACTCCTCCTACAGATTAGACCCTCTCAACTTCAAATTTAGTATGTCCCATCTTAAGACATTGGACATCAAAAGTTGTTCATAGCTTGAGTTTTTGTTGAACCATGTGACTCTGACGAGGTGTCGAATGTCAGTGTTTCGCCATCAAACAGGAAGTGGTTTGTAACTCCACAATACATGGTCCAATCTGCCCCACACCTCCTCAGGTTATGTGTAAATTATGGATGGATGGATGGATCACTGAACAGACCTACCGGGCACAGGCCCACAGTGTAAGGCCTTCACTTGCAAAATGTCACTCAAATTAACATAAACTGACAAGAGAGACTGAAAATGAAAACAAAGAGACACAAAAAGATGAAAAGGACCTACAAAGAGACACAAAATAACTACAAAAAACAAACAAAACAATCACAAAAAAATCACAAAAACAACAAGGAGATACAAAACAACTAGCCTGGTTCCAGACCATAGACCCC
Source organism: Epinephelus moara (assembly GCF_006386435.1). Lineage (NCBI taxonomy): Eukaryota > Metazoa > Chordata > Actinopteri > Perciformes > Serranidae > Epinephelus > Epinephelus moara. The sequence goes on along the minus strand of NC_065521.1, from coordinate 47,524,713 downwards.
GCCCACTCAACTGAGTAGGCTTGCATCTCTGGTCTGGCATACTGCAATGAATTTGCGATTTATCTCGTCCAAACGATGGAAGGACCAATGAACGCTGGGGGTGGGGGCGGGTCCAGCAATTAGCCAATCAGCGCCACGCTGATGTCAAGCTGTGCGCCGGTGGGTAACTGGTGAGGATAGCAACAATGGCGACCGCTACAGATCCTACAGACCACATTAACGATGCTATCGAGGTATTTCGCCACTATTCGCGTTAATGGAGGACCAAATTAAGGAAGCTGCTAAACTGGATTTAACGGCGATGCAGCTGGGCGTGTACGACGACGGAGACATTTTAAACGGGCAATGCTCGCTTGTTTTCAGCACCCCCGAGGCATGGACACTAATGACGTCAGATTCTGGGTGAGTCGTTGATCTCTACTGATTGGTTAGGGAAAAATCAAATTCCCTCCCCCTTGTAAATCGCCTTCAATGGAAGCCATGTCAGACTGAAGGTTCTGGGAGCTTCAGTCTGATGCTCAGGCTACAAAACAACCACAAGGAGCCACAAAACCACTAAAAGATACATAACAACTACAAAGACATGCAAAGCCACCACAAAGTCCATGTCTCTGTGAAGGAGAGGTGGTGGGTCCCTTTGCATATCTGTGCGCAGGGAGCGACAGTTTCATCCATCTTCAATCTGTCTCTCACCTCCACAGTCTCTATGGCTTCATTTGGCTCAGTGGAGCTCAAAGTTTTCTGCCTCCTGAATTTAATTAAAAAACAAACAAACAAATAGATAAATAACAAGTTCAGTCAAAAACTCCAACACAATGAAAGTAAATATTCATATTAAAAGATGATTCATTTTTATATTTTCACCTCATCCACAGGGAATAAAGAAGCAGTAGAGTCGGCATCACAACCACCAGAGTCAGCCTGAGGATATTCATGGTCATCGTTGATTTATCTACAAATAGAGATAAACAGTCATGAGTTACACGGTATGAGAAGGGTTTGATTCATGAATCAGGTGATGCTGTCTGTTGACTAGCCAGTAATTAGTGTCATGGGGGAACTAACCTGCCACAACCATCAGTTGTAAGGTGGAGTTATGACGTCCTCTTGTGTTCTCAGCGTAACAGTAGTAATTCCCACTGTGTTCAGGTCTGACGTCAGTGATGGTGAAGATCTGTCCTGATGCTTTTGGTGAGTCTTCATTCTCCTTGTACCAGGTGTATTTAGCTGCTGGGTTAGCATCACTGCTACAGGTCAGAGTTACTGAACTGCCCTCCACTATCTCAGCAGAAGGATTCACTGACACAGAGGGAAGCTTTGGAGCATCTGGAGGAGAACATGTACAGAAACACAACTATTTTTAAGCAAAGACACACTAGGTGGTAACACTTTACAATAAGGTACACACAATTAGAGTAGTTACTGATGAACTAATGAGTAATTACTGAGGAACTAAGCTACACAAAATTAGAGTAGTTACTGGGGAACTAATGAGGAACGAATGAGGAACTACTGAGAAACTAACTATTAGTTAGTGGTCAGTTCTTCATTAACTCATGATCAAATTTCATAGAGGAGTTAATCACGACTTAATAATTAGTTACTCAATAACCTGTCCATTAGTTAACCTTTTTATGTCCTAAAGTAAAGTGACACATAATGAGTAGTCTTTCATTACTTCATCATCATCTTTACAATTAGTTCCTTAACAAAAAAAATCACAGACAGCAGGATTCTTGCGAAGAGTTTTATTCATTATTTTCAGACCACATACACATTAATATGACCATCCATGTTATTCTGTACAAGGTGCTGACACACCAAACCGACATCAAAGAACTAGCAGCAACGAAAGCCAACTGTTGCGTCGTCTACGTCGCCTCGCGTTGCCCTGTGTCAGTTGCATTTGAACACACCACAAAGACTACACCCAACGCTTGAAACTGTTACTCATTTATTTTGGCACTGCCCCATTGTCAAAAGACTCTGGAGTGATATTTGTAATTTTATTGCGAACAATATTGAAAAAGACTTTAAGCTGTTTTGGAGGGATGTGCTGTTTGGACTTTTTGACTTGAACAGAAATACGGCAAAACCCAATGAAAGATTTATTAGTCTCATCTTACTTTTGGCAAAATTTCACATTCACAAATGTAAGTTTACACATACAAAACCTTCTTTTGTTGCTTTCGTTACATCGATTCCATTAAATTTTCCCTTAATCAAAAGGCAATCAAAACCATTAATATTTGTCATCATTTTAATATTTTCTTGTAAACTCTTATCCCCCCTGGCATATGTGATATATGACATATATGTGCAATGTTGAAGATCTGCATTCTGTAAACTTCCTGTCTTAAATAAAGTTGTGAAAAAAAAAAGGACTACATCCGACGGCCAAGTAGCACGTACGTTCTGCGCCTGTGTGAAAGGAAATAACGTAAAAAGGGAAACCGGAAGTCCGTTGAATGCATGAGATCAACAAAGTAGCGCGGAGTGAGAGAGAGCGGAGTGAGAGAGAGCAGAGTGAGAGAGTGGTACATCCTGTCAGCCGAGGGGTTTCCTATCTGTGCAGCCGAGCACCGCAGCACCTCCACGGACTATTACATCCAGACGCTCCCGGTGTTTCCTCCGCAGGCTCCACTTCACTCAGCTGCCCGATAAACCCGCTGCTTCTTCCCACTTTAACCTGAATAACAAACCAGGGCTCGGTGCTCCGGTTGGATCCAAACGGAGAGCCGGGGCTAGCTCAGAGACTAGCGGAGGCTAACTGGCTGTGCTTCCCTCCGGTCATGCTGCGGCTAACGCTCCGCTAGCCGCTCCCAGCTAGCTCCGGTTTGTTATTCAGGTTAAAGTGGGAAGAAGCAGCGGGTCTGTCGGGCAGCTGAGTGAAGTGGAGCCTGAGGAGGAAGCACCGGTTAGCCCCGGTTTCACTACAGGCAGATTCACTCGCTACAGGGGCGAGGAAATAAAACCTGAACAGCCAATCAGAGTGATCTCTCTCACCGACAAGCTCCGCCACCGATTCAACATGCTCAATCGGCCGAAAATTTGGAATGAATGATGAACTATTAGTTAATGGTCAGTTCTTCAGTAACTCCTAATCAAATTTCAGAGGAGTAGTTACTGAGGAACTAATGAGGAACTAACTATTACTTAATCATTACCTACCTTTTTTGTGTACCCTAAAGTAAAGTGAGACATCAAAATAAGTAGGTAGTGAGTAGGGAATCATTACCTACTCATTTTGATGTCTCACTCTAGGGTACACAAAAAATGTAGGTAATGATTAAGTAATAGTTAGTTCCTCAGTAACTACTCCTCTGAAATTTGATCAGGAGTTACTGAAGAACTGACCATTAACTAAGTTTCTAGTTCCTCATTCTTTCCAAATTTGTTTCAATTTTGTGCACCTCAAACAACTGTACTGTGAACAACGGTGTGATCAGTATACAGTACTTTACACGCAGCCCCCATGACAAATTCTTTAAGCTTAGCCGACCTAAAATGTGACACACTATCATATTTATTTCTAAGGCATCATTGTACAGAATAACATGGATGGTCATATTAATGTGTATGTGGTCTGAAAATAATGAATAGAACTCTTCTCAAGAATCCTGCTGTCTGTGATTTTTTTTTGTTAAGGAACTAATTGTAAAGATCATGATCATGAGTTACTGAAGAACTGACCATTAACTAATAGTTAGTTCATCATTAGTTCCCCAGTAACTACTCTAATTTTGTGTACCAAAGACTGGACAGATTTAGTTTGTCTGTCAGTTTTAGATCAGCTGTTTCACTCACATTTCACATTAATGGTGATGTGACTAGACGCCCTCCTCCCCAGCTCGTTCTCAGCTGCACAGTAATACTGTCCAGAGTCAGAGGACTGGATGGAGTTGAAGACAAGCTGTGGTTCTTCACTGAGAGATACAACATCTGGATTTCCATTCTCCTTGTACCAGGTGTATTTAGCTGCTGGGTTAGCATCACTGCTACAGGTCAGAGTCACTGAACTGCCCTCCTGTATCTCAGCAGAAGGATTCACTGACACAGAGGGAAGCTTTGGAGCATCTGAAGGAGAACATGTACAGAAACACAACTATTTTTAAGCAAAGACACACTAGGCTGTCACACAGCTGTCATTTAGCTGTCATCTGTTTGCGGCTCAGTCGATGTGATGTTTCGTCCACTGCGCAGAGGATTGTGGGTCAGAATAGCCAGAAAAGCATGCTGGTTTGCATTCTCCAAAATATGACCGGATGCAGTAGAACATCCTGGTATTTTTGGCATACTGCATTTATGTTACTGGGACATACTGAATCTTTTTCTGGCATGTCATATCCTCCTGAGACCTGAACTTTTGTTTGGTATGCATTTTTAATTTCGCCTAGCTATTGTGGATCAGTAGGACCAGATAAGTGTAAAAACCTAAACACTGTCAACGATACATTAGTCCTAACGTCCTCACACAAGAGGAGTGGCTTAGATTGTTACTGTTGCTAAGATTAGTTAAATTTGTTGCCATATCAAACTATAAACATTATTAATCATAAATAAACTTGTCCACTTCTGTGTTTGGGGTGGGCTGCAGACTGATGTGGCAGAGATGGCTGCCATCTTGTTTTTACATTAGTGCATTGTGCTCTTACTGCCACTAGATGGTTGTGTTCTGTTTTATGACGCTGTCAGTCCTGTCACAGTTATCACTGTCTTTTCCACCCACTCAGATCACTTCCTTGTTATGTTTTGTACATCATTCTGCTGAGTCTACATCCCCATATAGAATTTCTGTGTTGATGTAACATATCATAAAGGTTCTGACAGTTTATGTATATTTTGAACTACATGGACCATACTACAGTTATGTTTATTACTTTATTTATGTGTTAGAATACAGGCACAAGTTATGTACACCAGGTATGGTGCTGTGAGGCAGTGTAGTGCGCATGATAAAACAAGAGTGTGGACAACGTTGTGTGTAAAAGGCGACATGGAGTTTGTGTTGATTTGGATCGTAATAAGTTTTTGACTGTGTTATGCGGTGTTAAAGTGTAGTAATGGGTAATGTAATCATCTCTCACATTCTTGTCGCATTTTAGCCATTAGTCACCTTGAGGCGTCCTGTTCTACATATCTACCAAGTTTAGTAAAAATCCATATGGCGGTTAGGCCTAGATAAGAAATGAGCTCTCTAGCGCCCCCATTTTGTTTGATGGGGTCAATAATGGAGGGGTCCCCTCAGATTATGTGTGGTCATATGCCTACAAAGTTGCGTGGTGATGGGTGAAACCCTTGAGATGTTATACACCTTTATGTGATGAGCCACGCCCTCCGCAATATTCATTGCCTTATAGAAGCTCAGTTTTAGTAAGTTTTCCAACTTTTGCCAAGAGGGAACTTTAGATATTGGTCCCTAGATTATGTTCACCCAGTTTCATGCAGATCGCTCAAACTTCCTAGGAAGAGATCCATTTGAAGTGTTTTTCAAAAAATTCAAAATGGCGGAAAATCTATATAAGCGGAAGTTATGGGTTCTTGAGGCAAATGTGTTCCTCATGAGGAGAGGCATCTCTGTGCAAAGTTTCATGTCTCTACGACATACGGGGCATGAGATATGCCCATTCAAAGTTTGACATTTCAATCGGTTGCTATAGCGCCCCCCTTTGGCCAATTGATGTAATATTGCTTCATTGGCATCCTCCCATGACCCTCTACCACTGTGCCAAATTTTAACAACATAAACCCTGATTTATCCTCACTATTCACCTTAATGACTTTGAAGTTTAAGGACAAAGCTGTGCTCCTGTCACAGTGGAGTAAACTTACACACTGCAGGAGAGGGGAATTCTTGGTGTCCCTTTACAGCACAGGAGATGTTGTCTGCAGGATCAAACTGAGCCTTAAAACTAGATGTCTCCACACCCGTCATTTCCTCTCCATTCTTGAACCAGACGTAGGAAGGATGACCAGCTGGACTGCAGCTGCTGTGACACTTCAGCTCTGCATAGGTGTGAGACTGCTGGACTGTTATTCTGGTCACCTGCACCTGGAGAGCTGGATATGAGAACACGGGACAATATTACACCCCCAGGTCTAATGAAGAGAGATGACAGATGTACAACCCAACAGTTAAATTCAAACAGCGTTAGTTCAGGCAGGACAGGATGTCAAGCTCAGCTCACACCCCAGCTAAATCAGCTGATCTCAAGCAGCCCAATCAACTGATGAATCAGCTGACAGATTCCTTTCTATCTGCTCTGGCCTGCCTACTGTTGCTGCTTCCTCTGCAAGCTGCTTTGCAACCCGCCTCCACCCCAGCTCCTCCTTTCCATTTCGTGATCACACAAACTCAGGAGTTTGTCTCATGCATAACGTTTTTAAATGTACCGTGTTGGTGTATTTACATCAGCTTGTGTTTACCTGTGACAGTCAGATTTGTACCAGGTAAACTACTCCTCCATTCAAAGCTTTGTGTCTTGAATTTGAAGTGATACGCGGCTGAATCGCTCTCTCTCAGGTCGGCGATTCTCAGAGTGGAGCGTCCTCTCTCTGTCTCAATGATCTGAACACGACCTGCATAATGGGAGTCTTCTCTAAGGTCCTTAGGATTCTTCCGCTGATCTCTACCTTCAGGACGGAACCAGAATTTAGATGTGATGGTTTCATTGTTGTTGTATGTGCAAGAAATGTTCACTGATGAGCCTCTGACGGCACAGACGCTTCTGTCAGTGTACGTCACACTGTTGCAGGATTCATCATTGATACCTGAAAGATAAAACAATCTTTAAAATCATTTTTCAACCAGTGTTGGGTGACTCCATATTTAAAATATATGTAGTTGTCTGACTGAACAGTTGTATCCCTCAGATGGTTTTATGTCAGTGGAGGACTGTTGAATAAACTCGCACACACAATTCGTCACAAGGTCAAGGGAAGACGTGAAGGAGAATTCATAAGGACTTAGGAAAAGACAACTGCGGTGTTGAGAGAATCCGACTGCACTTACACAGGGCTATGTAATGATGGGACAGCAGATGTCATTGACGTGGGTTTGCTGTGGTGAAACTACAATGTTCTGAAGATGGACTACAAAAAGTGCATCTTAGATAATGCGCCCTGTACGTTCTCATCGTGTTGTTTCATGCAGGATACATAAACTAACACAGTGAAACAACGTTACAGTCTTTTGTATAGTGCCCAATTCTCTCTTTTTGTAATGATCCTTCCACTGTAGCTCTGCAGGGAAACACAGGGGAATAAGAAGTGGGAAGCAGTAACTTCATTGATTATTTTAATCTCCAGATACGCCAATTATTATTTATATAGGCTAGCGCCAAATCACAACAAAAGTCATCTCAGGGCACTTTTCACATAAAGCAGGTCTAGATAATACTCTTGAATTTACAGAGACCCAACAATTCCCCTATGAGCAGCACTTGGCGACAGTGGTAAGGAAAAACTCTCCTTCAATGGGAAGAAACCTCAAGCAGAACCCGGCTCTAGGTGGGCGAAAAACAAGTAGGTTTCTGGTTTTGGTTTCATTTCTATTTCAATTAGCCGTTTGAAGACGAAAACAGGAAAAGTATGTGGATTTCCATTTTTTCTCATTCACACAAAAATCGGAAAATTAAAATAATGCATTGTAGGCTACATTTGTTTATCCTGTTATAAAATAAGTTAAACAAAGCTGTGGACGGAGGGTAGCCTACACCAATGGTAGCGAAATGTTCATAGTTCGCGTCTAAGTTTAACATAGCCTAATGTTGAAAGTTCAAAACATATAGCATATGAACAAGTTATGGCATGAGATGTATAATGCTTCATAAACAACGGTAACTTACATGGTGATCTCCTATGGGGTGCCGTTTGTAAAGTGGCTCATGCTGAAAATAACATCAACATTTTGCCACATTTAGCTTCAAACAATGTTTAAAAAAGTGTTGTGAATTTTTTAACGTCACCTTTTACCACATTTACAGCAATATTTGTTAACTTAGAAATATATTAAATAGTTAAATCTAAATATTAAATGTGGCACCTAAATGTTAAATGTTAAATCTAAATATTAAATCTAAATCTAAATGCTAAATCTAAATCTAAATATTAAATCTAAATCTAAATGTTAAATCTAAATATTAAATCTAAATCTAAATATTAAATTTTAAATGTTAAATCTAAATGTTCTGGGTGAATCTAAATATTTAGCTAATATGCAAATTCACACTGCCGGTCACCGGAAGTACCAAAATAAAAGCTCGAGATGGTCAGAATGTGTTTATAGAATCAAATAAAGAATTAAAACCAACTTATCGGGGGAAATGAACACTTGAACATACATTAGCGTGATAATAACTACCTAAAATAACAAGAAACATGTTTGGAGAAATTTTATTTGACGTGTACTTTGAGTTGTTAGTGTCCCTTCGGAGGGAATCGCCTTGGTGTTAACAAATACTTCCGCGTAGAAAACCAGCAGAGTTTAGCTACATATATATATGAATATCTCACATTTTTCACGTCACTATATCACCGTTTAGACTAATCTGATGTTTATAAAGTCTATAAACAATGATTGAACAAACATTACTATTTCTGTGTGCACGTTTTGTAAATAATAATATGGTTATCGTAGATTAGCGGGGCTAACTGTTAGCTGTTAGTCCCGTTAGCGGTGTCTGTAATGACACAGTAAACATCAGATTAGTCTAAATGGTGATATAGTGACGTGAAAAATGTGAGATATTCATATATATGTAGCTAAACTCTGCTGGTTTTCTACCCGGAAGTATTTGTAAACAACAAGGGGATTCACTCCGAAGGGACACCAACAACTCAAAGTACACGTCAAATAAAATTTCTCCAAACATGTTTCTTGTTATTTTAGGTAGTTATTATCACGCTAATGTATGTTCAAGTGTTCATTTCCCCCGATAAGTTGGTTTTAATTCGTTATTTGATTCTATAAACACAGTCTGACCATCTCGAGCTTTTATTTTGGTACTTCCGGTGACCGGCAGTGTGAATTT
>NC_065521.1:47512275-47515313 GCF_006386435.1 Epinephelus moara | reverse complement strand
TTTAGATTTAGATTTAATATTTAGATTTAACATTTAACATTTAGGTGCCACATTTAATATTTAGATTTAACTATTTAATATATTTCTAAGTTAACAAATATTGCTGTAAATGTGGTAAAAGGTGACGTTAAAAAATTCACAACACTTTTTTAAACATTGTTTGAAACTAAATGTGGCAAAATGTTGATGTTATTTTAAGTGTGAGCCACTTTACAAACGGCACCCCATAATCTCCTTCCTTTCTCTCGTCTCGATCTTTTTCTTTCCTAATCATTTGAGTTTGTGAATGGTGCGTCGCTTGGTCGCTTTAAATATTGCCGCTGCAAGGACTTGTGGGACGGAATTATCTCCTTTCCTTTCGTAAAGGATGGTTAAGTGTACCCTATGCTCAAGGAGATTAGAAAGGAAGCATTGAAGCACCTTTCCTTAAAATTTAGAGAATTCGACCAGCTCTTATCATGGCTGCCACTTAGATACTTCCAGGTCATTTCACTCAGGCAGGAACCTTCCTAAGCAAAAAGACTATTCAACCACATTCGGCCTTGGCATACCGAAAGGAATAAGTCGGGCCTTGTCCACTCGCCCCACTTGGCTGAGACTTGGGATGAATAATGCTGCTGACACTGTCATCACTGGGTGTTTATCAGACATGACTTTGCCCTTCATTGGTCCTAGCTCAGCACACAAGGAGAAAATAAGTCACGCTGTGTGCAGTTGCCTGACTTGGCTGAGAGGCAGGATGAATGACGCTCCAGAATTGGGCCAAATAAACTGGTTGTTATCAAAAATTACCTCGCCCAGCATCAGTCCAAACTCAGCATGCCGAAAAGAATAAGTCAAGCTGCAGCTGCCAACACTGCCATCACAGGGATGCTTCACTGTGTAAAGCCACATTTCAGAAAACAACCATCCCACTTTAAATCAGTGTAAGACAAAAATAATCTTATAGTACCAACTTGTTTTAAGATCAGGGAAACTCTTTTTTATTTTTACATCTTTGTCGCAGACCCTCTAACATCTCTTTTCTAAATGGTTGTGAAGAAGGCTTGCAGTTTGGACACATAATTTGTTAAAAAAAATCAACAAGTTATTTAGAAGATTCTTTCTTGGTTAACCACACAAACACAGCTTCACTGTCTTTAATGGTGCATACTTTACAAAGTTTGTAATGCTAAGGTATAAGTGTATCATGCAAAGAACTCTAAAGAAAAAGAAGTGAATGTCTGATGTTTAAGCGATCACATTGCATAGCATCAAATATTTTTGATCACAAAAAACACCTTCCTTTGTATGTCCGAAGTGTGCTTAATGCCTAACAATATAAATGTAGATGTACAGTACCTTGTACAGAGAGAAGGAGGACAACAAGTCCACTCGCTGCTGCTGTTAAACTCATAGCTGCTCTTCACATCTCTGTCGAATCACATCAGATCACATACATGAGAAATACTGTGTCAGTAAGTCACAATGAATATGTCTATATTACAGAAGGAGGATGTGGCCTGTGAAGACAGTGTGTGTCCTCTCTGGTTGGTACTCTTGTGACAAATAGATATCAAGTTGTTAAAAACTGGCCTGGCTTCCTTCGTCTTGTCATCATTTATGTGTATGAGTAGGCAGAATAACTGAACCCCCATGTTAAAATGAAGAAATGATACTTATTGTTTTGGAGACGATGCATTAATTTCTTAAAATACAGTTTATCCACAGAGAGCGAGAGTCATTTTTAATCTCATAATGCCTCTGCTACTTACACTCTGACCACAAATGTCCTATAGAGAGAAGAAGGACAATAAATCCACTCACTGCTGTTAAAGTCAGCTGCTCCTCACGTTTTGTTAAATCAGCGGGTAAATCAAATACATGAGAAATACTGTGTCAGTAATTATAATACATATGTCTACATTATAAAATGAGGATGTTGTCTGTGAAGCCAGTTGTGCAAGAAAGATAATAACTGGCCTGGCTTCCTTCCTCCTTACATTAATGATGGACATGAGCAGGCGAATGACCCCAAGATGAAGTGAAGAAATGATTCTTACTGTTGTTTTGGGGACAATATACCTGAGAGGACGTTTTTTCAGGTTGTTAAAATGGTGGTGGTGGAGCTCGTGGAAAAGTCAGGTGATTATAGTGTTTTTTTCATATGTTTTTATATTATGCTTTTAACCTGTAGCACTTTGAGATCCAAGGATGAAAAGTGCTTTACAACTAAAATTTATTATTATTATTATCCATCCATCCATCCATCCATTTTCATCCACTTATCCAGGGCCGGGTCGCAGGGGCAGCAGGCCAAGCAAAGCACCCCAGACATCCCTCTCCCTGGCAAAGCTTTCCAGCTCCTCCAGGTGTTCCCAGGCCAGACGAAATATGTAATCCCTCCAGTGTGTTCTGGGTCTGCCCCGGGGCCTCCTACCAGTGGGACGTGCCTGAAACACCTCTAACAGGGGGCACCCAGGAGGATCCTGATCCAATGGCGGTTTGGCTATCGGGATGTTCAGGGCAAATCCCGATGGGCCGGTCACCAAGTGGGCCGGTGTCTACTGCAATGTGCGTCCCTCCCATGTTGTTTGTTTGCTGTGAGATGTCCAGAGGGAACATAGGTGTCAATCTTATGTTTTGATGCAAAGAGCGGCCTCCTCCAGTATGAAAGAGGCCCTCGTTTTTCTTGAAATCTGACTGGCTCAGCCGCAGTCATCAGTCATTACTCATGGCAGACCAGGCTAGTTTGACCGTTAGTGCTAGCTACTGAGAAAGAAGAAAGAAACATCGATAAAGCCGATAAAAAAAAAAGAAAGGGTGGTGCGGAAAAACCTCAAATAAAAAAACTTAAAGCTCCAGTAGACAACATTGTTTTGGTATAACTGAGTAAAAATTTTACAATATCCTCTAAGCATAATGTAAATCAAGTGGTCTGAGACAAACAATAGGTTTCTGCACCTCACCATGGCTCTGTGTTCAGCCTCTAAAGAATCAGTATCGTGCCGATGTGCATCAACCAATCAAAGGTCTGCTCAGACCACTGCATTCCTATT
>NC_065521.1:47450067-47511778 GCF_006386435.1 Epinephelus moara | reverse complement strand
TAAAAGAAAATATGTGCTTGCTTTTTTCCTGTGGATGCATCATGCAATTAACGTGAGGTGGTGCTCCCAGTCCCAAGGACCATGAAGCTGAGGGACAGACTAACCCCAGTCGTGATGAGGAGGAGGATGAGACCAGAAATATGACAGGTGCAATGTGAAGGCACAGCCTACTATACATGACATTTTAGCCAGAGGAAAACCTTGTTAGTAGTACTAAGTGGAATTATTTTTGTTGTAGTAATAAGTTGACTAAAAGTTGACCATAGGGCCTATTGCCCAATTTATACCTCCTTAGTTCATGGCTGTGAGCCATGGAGATGTAAACTGGGCTGGGCAGGGCAAACAATTATATTGTGCATAAAATGAGATGCATTAGGATAGAGTCATAGGCTCCTATTTAAAGTTAAATAACAAGCACATTGCCATTTGTGGCCAATTCATTATTACATTTATTTTATAGTCTGGAATTAAACAATAACTGCTGATTTTCTGATGCAGTTGATTCTGAGGACAACGTTTGTGTAGTGTGTACAAGCATATAGAGGATTATAGGTAGAAATGTGTGGGCCGGTGCGCCTGAATGTCCCAGTCTGCCCCGGTCCTGACCCCTTTCGACGCGAAGGAGCAGCGGCTCTACTCTGAGCTCCCTCTGGATGTCCGAGGCACTGACTTAAATCCTGATCACGGTGTGATGGGGCAAACAGAACCACATTCTTGACTGCGCTTGACGATGGGAATGTGTCACATAAGAATGCACCCTCCCAGTGTTTGAATGCCCTGAACTCATCACTGTATCCTGTGCGCTTGGGTGGGGCGACTGTCTTTAAAATTTCGTGGACTTTTTCATTGCCATTCTCTTGTTTACAAAGCTGTTCTTAGCTTACTAACAGCATATTTATGAGTGTACATTAACCAAAAAAGTGAAAATGGCCAAGCTCTCTGTTCTCAGAACATGTTTTTATCGTCTATACCGAGGGAACGTACAGGGCATTTATGTCTGCAGCATGTGGAATCTTCTGCAGAGGGTCTTAAAGTTGCACTCATTGGTTCCCCACTGCTGCATCATTTTTGTACACAATCTCCTATATGCCAGTATCATGGTATAACTTAGCTGGTCTTTGTTATTATGTGCAGTTGCTAATTTTGCGTTTTTATGGTTCACTTCCAGTATACATTGCTTTTTGGCTTTTCTTTGTAGAAATCTTACTTTGTGTTTTATATTGCTTGTTTTAGAGCTGTATGTTTTTATTCTGTATTTTTACGGTTAAATAAGAAATAGAAAAATATTTAGAAAAAACAAACAAACTCATAGCTGCTCCTCATGTCTTTGTTAGATCAGCGGGTAAATGAGAAATACTGTGTGTCAATAATAAATATGTCTCCAATATAAAATGAGGATGTGGTCTTTGAAGCCAGTGCGTGTTCTCTCTGGTTGGTACAGTTATGTGTGAAAGATAATAATCTGGCTTCCTTCCTCTTTACACTAATGATGGACATGAGCAGATGAATGACTGTAAACCCCAAGATGAAGTGAAGAAATGATTCTTACTGTTGTTTTGGGGACAATATACCTGAGAGGACGTTTTTTGGTTCTTGGTGGTGGAGCTCGTGGAAAAGTCAGGTGATCATTAAAGTCAGAAGGATTCATCATCCACAACCATAAATGTCTACATATCGTCTTTCAAGATAAACTTCTGTTTTCACAAGAAATGTAACATTTACATACAATCTCTTAAAATAAACGCACCATGTTGCTAAAGCACCACAATATGACATATTTTTCCTTCAACGAAAAACACGTGGTTGGGTTTAGGAGAAAAGAACAGGGTTTGGCTTCACGAGCATCGCTATCTCTGGTGAAAGTTGGTGGTTGTTGGACCCATCCACCACCCCTCCCACCTGCCACACTCGGACTTTCACCACCTTAACTTTCGTCCTTGTCCCGGCGCGTTTACCCCTGACGCCAGTGGGTGCCATTAAACTTTACGGCAACAGGTCATGCTGACGTGAAAGGACGCCCCTTTTTTTGTTTGCCTATTTCGTTGGTTTCTGCTGCCGCAAGTCACTTGCCCTTGTCGCGATTTCGACTACTTCAGAGTGAGATTGTGCTCTTTTTTAAGCGGTTAAGCTGCACTGGGGGACTCTAAAGCATCTGCCTCGTGGGAGAAGTTGGTACTTATGATGGAGGACATGGGTGGAGTCTGAGATAATCTCTTGGGCCTGTCTGATAATGGTTTGCTCAAAGATAGACTGCAGTGTGACAACTGAATCCCATGATTTCCATGGCTCTCTGCATAAGCCTGGTGGCCTGAGCTTTTAATTGTACACTGGGGTTGTCAAACCAGACTGAGATGCCATACTGCAGGATGCTCTCAACTACGGCATGGTACAAGAGGAGCAACACTTTGTGGCTGACTTCAAAGACCCTCAGCCTGCGGAGGAAGTGTAGGCGCTGTTGGACCCTAGTGCAGACCTTATCTACCTGAACACTCCATGTCAGTTTATGGTTGATGTCTATGTTCAGGTATTTGTATGATTCAACCTGGGCTATGTTTTGGTCATGGATAACCACTGGTGAATGGTCTCCAACAGATTTGGGGTCAGATGTTTTATTGATGTTTATGATGAGAAAATGTTTATCTCACCACTGGACAGAATTCTGGATCTCATGTCTGTGCACAGCTGTGTCACAGTGTCAGACATGAGATCAAGATGATGGATAATATATATTTGCCTTGCTGATGCACAGCAGGCACCAAAATAAAACAGTCCAACATGCTCTTGGTTTTCCTCACAGCTTTAGTGAAGTCTGAACACAGATCCGTTCAGCCATTACACCTGCTCAATCCCCTCCACGCTTCACTCTCTGCAGCACTCCTCCTGTCTCTCCTTTTCACCAACCACAAGAGCTCCCAGCTGCCTGAACAGCACTGACTAGTGGCCATACCTGATACCTGAACATCTTAACATGACTATAAATACTGTGTATGTGTAAACAAGATAGTACATTTACATAGTTTACTAAACCTACGTTTGTACTGCATCTCACAGTTTCACTCTCCCAACTTTTTTGGAACACATTGCAGGCATCAAATTCAGAATGTGTGTATATTTACAAGAAAGAAAGTTTATCAGTTTGAACATTAGATATCTTGTCTCTGTACTGTATTCAATTAGATAAGGGTCAAAAAGATTCGCAAATAACTGCATTCTGTTTGCATTTACATTTTACACAGTGTCTTGGAGGGGTTGAACACGTCACAAAGTTACGTGATTGAATTTCACAATAAATAACTAATCTCTTACACTTACTATGAAAACTTCTGTAATTTAATTAAAGTTACTTAACAACATTTTGGTGTTTACAAAGTGGTTACATCCAAATGTGTTTTGGTAATAAGTTTTAAAGTTTATTTGGCATATTTCTGCAAATTTGAGCGCAACTTTAATGCAGTTATGTTTTTAGGAATTTTTTAGCTTTAAAACATTTATTAAAAACGTAATCAAATGTAATACATTTCATTATGAGATGAAGTTATTGTTAGATTTTAACAAGGTAACTTGTAATATGTAAAGTAATCTTTCCAACACTGGGTATAGTTTGATACCCAGATTTCAGTAGTATACTGATTTTAAGGTATACCGTGATACTAAAATTGATGGTTATGATACTGTGGATGAGACGGGGACATTTTACACAAACTTCCATTGGAAAAATCATATTTCAAGAGGGGTTGCAGCGATGAATCTCAACTCTGTTTTACTTTTTACACAAACTTTCATATGAAAATAAATGGTTTCAAGTTTCAGTTATAGCAATGAAACATTTGTTTAACCAAAACTAACCCCTCTGGTTTCATTTCGTTAAGGGTAATTTTGACAAAATAATGACTTGGTAAAACCGTGGTACCGAGAAACCACAATATTCTCTGATACCATACCATAAAATCTCCTACAATTGCAACCCTATATGTTACAGTATGGTTATCATAATATTAATAATAATATAGGATGCAATGATGCATAATATGCAGCCTAAGCTCTGTTAAAAACTCTTACAAGCATTTTTGGTTGCATAGAGTTTTATTTTGACATTGGTGCTCCATGAATCTCTGAACACAATCCTCCAGTGGTTCAGACGGATAAACACAAACCAGCTGAACGTCTCCCGTCGCGCATGCGCTCTGCGGCCATCACAGTATGAAGAAGAGTGCAGTGCACAAGTAGCGCGAGAGGTAAACAAGCTTTTGTGATTCTCATTTACACATTTATTGCTCACAATCACGTTTATACAGCGGAGAGAGTTTCATGAAGGTGTCTGCATCCATGACAGCTCAGCGGGCGACATTAAACTCGCTGCAGTCTGTGTGACTGAGCAGAGGCTAACGTTAGCCGTGTTAGCTTATCTGGTCTCAGTCAATGGAGAGGAGAACTACTGACACTGTTTAACTGGATGAGCTTAATGAACAACTTCAAACATGGCGTCGTCTCCTCTCCAGAGCAGGTGGAGTTCACGAAGTTATGATTTTGAAGCATTTTGCGTTTCGTCTTCTTGTCATTTCTTGCTGCTCTTTGGAGCTAACAGAGGTTAGCATTAGCATTTTAGCCAGCCACTGTCAAATATTTGAGTGGCTACCGAGGGGCGGGGCTCCTCGTTTGACTGCACGTACGGCCAATGAGAATTCAGAACGGGCGTCCCCAGCGGCCTGTGAGCCAATCAGCTTCGTCTACAGAGGAAGTTAAAAGATTAGAAATGTCAAAAAATAGTTTCTTTAAATGATTAAACGCTGCTTCAGCTTGACGTTTCAGTGCGTAAATCTGATCTAATTCAGATTATCGTTACAGGCATGATTATTAATGATAAACTAAACTAAGAAGTCTGTCTGTAACCGTTACTTCTTACGTCCTGTCATCACGTAACTTTCAGGAGACGTAGCGTACAAACTGAATGAAATAACTCTTGTATAGTTTTAACTTTGTTATCAAATTAAAATATGGCTGCCTCTGTCACTTTATTTCTACGCTTCTACCCACAAAGTTTGAAAACGTTTTACAGTAAGATAATAGAAGTAAGCTGATGCACGCGCTCGCGACGTCATCATGGAACAGCTGTCACAGGTCGCGCGCCTTTAGTTGAAATCAATACAGGGTGTTGAATATGAGAAAGATGATCCATAGTGCAGGTAATATTACACTGAATATACTCCTACAAGTAAAAGTTCTGCATTTAAAACTGTGCTGAGGTCAAATTATATAATCTACAAAATGTGTGATGCCATTAATGTGTATGTGTCATTTTACTGCTGTAAATGTTTAAGGTCGTGCTCATTTTAACTCCGTTATATACTGTTGTATAGTTTAATCTACAGCAATGCATCATGGTCTGTAAGCTCATCATACGTGTGTAGCTTGGCTGTCCTGTGAGCATGGGTGCAGATCTGATGACAAGTTTGAGGGGGACACAATCAGTTGTGATTTTTTTTTAATTGCATTTAATCGCATATTTCATGATTTCACAGAGGCTCATCACCATCACCAAGTCATTCAAAAAGCACTACAGAGAGAATCATATGCATACCTTTACTGTGTATTTCTCTTAAACAGCCAGTAGTACATGGAGCCAACCATCACCCTCCTTTTCACTGCTTCGCTGTTAGTTAATGCTACTTCTAGTTTCAGGGTCTCAGGCATGTTCTGTCCACTCACGTTCTCATCTCTCGCCTCTCACAGATTCTTAATTCCCCTCATCATCTTCCCTTTCTCCCAGTATATAGGACTACTGTATGCATCAGTGGATACGGATGATTGTCAGAACATGAGTCCCTAACTGAGCTTGGTTAAACTAACTGATCATGTTTTTACAGAGCCAGATATGCTAGTATTAGTACAGTTCTGAGAGCACAATAAATACTTAGAAGTTACACAAGTTGACCCAACAAAATCAGATTTATTTAAATAAATTCATATCCATTCATTAATCATCTTTATAGGAGTAAATATCCCAGTAACAAAATGTGCCTATTTTGTCCTTATCACATCACATTTTTGATAATGTCCATGTACAGTTAGGTGCCTTGTTTGTTTTCATCTGCCATTTTGCACAACATGTAAGAAAGTCTCATTGAGTAGGACAACTAGACAAGTTAACCCAACAAAATCACAAATTCATATGCAGTCATTTATGTAACCAAACCATATTTATAGGAATAAATGTTCTTATAACAAAATGTGCCTATTTTGTCCTTATCACATCATTTATTTTAGAATTGGGAATGTGGAGTCAGAAAATACATTTGTTCAATTTCAGTCATTTAGGCTGTTTAGAATTGGGGGGCACAATTTGTGTTTTTCAGAAATTGGGGGGGACACGTCCTCTAAAAAGTCCTAAACACAGCCAGGTTTCAGCTTTGTGACGACTTTTCCAGCTGATCCAAGAGGGTTTTGAAAGACTTTACGAAGCATAAGCATTTCTCAACACATAAAGGAACACTTCATCCTTCAGTTTATCACAAACATTCAACATTAACACATCTCTCTTGGTTTTCACAGGACAGGAAGAAGATAAAAAACTGTCATCTGTAAAGTAACTGAAGCTGTCAGACAAATGTAGTGCAGTAAAAAGCACAATATTTACCTCTGAGATGTGGAAGAGTACTAGTATGAAGTGGCATGAAATTGAGAAAGTAAGTTTAAGTACCTCAATTCAATTTAATTCAACAGAACTTTATTTATCCCGAAGGAAATACTTGTGCCAGAGGATGCTTCAAATTACAGTAACACAAATACTGTAACAACAATTAACGTTCACAACCAGTAACAACCAGAACAACCAGTGGGTTCCCTGGGTCAGGGTCACTCACTGGACCCAGTTTTAAAAACAATAGAGTATTAAATATCAGTCAGAATATTCAAAATATACGGGATATAAAGTGTTTTCAAGGAGCAAAAGCAAAAACCAGTGCCTAATAGAGTAACAACAGGAGTAAGATCAGTACGAGGGTTATTAAAAATGAACTAAAATGGTGGAAAATACAGACTGCGCCTGATGATCAATGTTATATTGTATGTGATATGACATGAGAATTAGTGTTGCACATGAGAAAATCATATTGCACTACACAGGCAAGTGATCATGATACTGAAAAGTAATATTGCGCATGAAGGTGAAATGTAGTCATGTGCATCATGTAAAATAATAGTGCACCTTATGTTGGTGAATATGAAGCAATGACAAAAAGAAATAATTTAATAAAATGGAATCTCAAATTCCACTCTGCATGCACATGAAGTTTAAAATGCATTGCTGCCAAAGTGAAATAAAAACTAGTCTATTCTGAGCACACAATAATACAGTGCCACAATAATAATGAAATAAAAAATAGATTGACTTTGAATTTAAATAAGCTGACAATGACTGACAATAACTTGAAAGTTAGGTTACAAATATTAATCTTGGCATTTGAATTTGAATTACGTACAATGAAACATTGGCCTTTTTATGATCAGTTTTATAATGGTCTGCTTTGATAGATTATAGGAAAAATGCCTGGGATACTCCTGTGTGATGAAAACTTTAATGTTCAGTAGAAACAAGATGAAACAATGGCATTAATCAAACGCAAATGTCAGCTTTGCTACTCATTTTCATGTCAGCTAAACGCATGTTTTTGACCCCTTTTGACTTTGGTGAATTGTGGATTATGACGAGTCTTGACATGTTCAGACTCAGTGGGAGTTTGTCCATGGAATTTGTGGAATTCAACAAGATGGTTATGCTGTTCTTTAATCTGCACATCTTTGGGGAAAAAAACGTCACAAAGAATGCAAAGATTACACAGTTCTCTACTTTGCTGGCATAGTTAGTGTGTTTGACAGATTCATGCTCACTTTTAAACAGAGTGAAACCAGACACTTCAGCTCTCGATCAGTCAAACTGGTTCAGCCTCAAACAAACTGACAGAGTGATTATTTTTAAAATGTAAATGTCTCCCCACTAACTGCAGAATAAACTCTACAGTGTGTTAAATGTATGTACAAAAGTTACCTGGATATTTAACTGTATTTCTTTGCAGTAAGACAGAAAACATGTTCCAAATAATTCGTCAGTTTAACTTTTCTTGGGTATTTTTTTGTCTCTGTTTCTGTCAGATGAAGACTCCCCCGGACAGGTCAGGGATCACCTTTGAGGTTGGAGCTCAGCTAGAAGCCCGAGACCGCCACAAGAACTGGTGTGGACCACATACATACACACACACATGCACACACACATAATGTAAGATATGAATACGCGATGACGTTTTTAAATCCTGCATTATGTCGTGTCCTGTCAGGTACGCAGCCACGATCGAGAAAATCGACTACGACAAAGAGCAGATCCAGGTCCACTACCGTCAGTGGAGCCGGCGACATAACGAATGGTTTCACTGGAGCTCACCGTACCTGCGGCCGCTGGAGCGAGTCAGCCTGAGGAGGCAGGGCCTGAATCCACCATGTTCACAACCGGTATGACACAGACTCTGTGTGTGTGTGTGTGTTTGTTTGTTTGTTTGTTTGTTTGTTTGTTTGTTTGTGTGTGTGTGTGTGTGTGTGTATGTGTGTGTGTGTGTGTCATTAACACTTTTGGTTACGACTGAAATTGTCAAAAGGTTTTCATTAGCCCCTTTTACACTGCCTGTTTGCCCTCACTGTTCTTTATGAAAGATATGATCGCAGAATGAGGAAACCTCATTGTCACGCCAAAACAATGTCTGTATAAACAGGACAGCCGTCAGGACGGGATCACGGTGGCACAGCCATGAGGTTTTGACAATGTGTTATGTGTGCAAGCCACTGCGGGAGATTTAAAAAGTAGCAGTCAGCAGCTAACTCAAAGAAAAGGAACAGTAGACGAAAATGTCCACAAATAGGGGAAACAATAAGGTGTGGAGCTCCTTACCCTCCGAGCAGAGTACAAGATCAGCCGCCATATAACAGGGACGCTAAATGATCTCAAAGCGCTGTTTGTGCGTATGTTATATTTCACACTAGAGGTCAACGCTGTTGTGTTACATGTCACGCCCATCACACCCCTTGTGAGACAGCAGGGACTTTATAGCGGCTCTATAGCACTATCTCTGAATAAAAAGGGCTGACGACATAAAATAAAAGAAGAGTGTGTATGTATGTGCATGTTGTGGTGTTTGTGCTGGACTTTATTTTTCTGTCTCTGTCTCAGATGTTTGTTTCAGGTACAAAGGTTCTGGCCTGTTGGACAGACTGTCGTTTCTACCCGGCCAAAATCCTCAGAGTCAACAAGGACGGTGAGGCTCAACTTTTACACCCCATGTTACGTTACTGCACATTGAAATGATTGGGCGATTAAATTATTAGTCAGTTCATGGAAAATAATCAGCAACTGTTTTTATATTTGTTTTATTTTTTATTCTATAATTTTCATCTGGTTTCTGAGGATTTTCATTTTTCTATTGTTTTTTATTCTCAGAGATAATCTAAAAACAAAATCAGTAGATTAAATGATAATGAAAAATGTTTGTTATAACGTGACTTTACACTGAATGAGGTTAATAGATAACATCCAAACCAAGCTTGACGCTTTATGCAACAAAAAGACCCCAAACTCGGCCTGAAACCTGATTCTTGTCCAGTCTGAGTCATGTAGGAGAACTTTACAGCGTTCCCACTGTCGTGCAATTCCTAGTGAAGTTATCAGATCAGAAAACTGTTTTCCGGGCCTGGAAGTGGTTTAGAGTCGACAGAATGTTTTGGGAAAGTTGTTTGAAATATGTTCATGAAAATCACAACATGTCTAACGTTACGTAAAATATATTGTATTACTAATTTAAAATGTGTTGCTCTGCGTGACCGTTGACTGGGTCTGTCTCCCAAAAAAGGGGCGCAGTCTTGACGTTGTGTGAAGTACCAGTATGTTCCGGTCTGGTCTATTTGCATATGCAGCTAGTTGGTGGCAGGAATGTCTAACTCACAGGCAAAGATAACAAGCGCTAGTGGTTTGCTTATCTGCATATGCCTGAAAGTGCATGTTTATAGGCTTACTCATTTTAAACTACTTAATTTAAGTCATAGAAACAGGGTCATATATTGGAGAAGTTTTAAAAATTCATTGTGAAAAATGTGTGGGAACCCCGACTTTAACTGCTTTTAGTAGTCGACTTTGCATTCCTATTAACTCTGTCATGGTCCAATTTATGTTTTTATATGTTCATGTGGTGTGGAGGTCCTCTTGACACATTAGATTTCTGTTATCTTTAGGCTGCAAAAGAAAATTAAAGTAGTTTTTAGGGGATAAATGAAAAGAGACAGATCTTTGCACTGCTGATTAATTGACTTGGACTCTTGGGAACTGGAGACTTGAAACTTGACGTACACAGTGCTGTTATCATGTCATTACTGAACTGGATCAAATGTTTAAGAAGCTCCATCAACTGCTACCAACTACTAAACCTGGTGTCTCTCTCTCTGTCTCTCTCTCTGTCTCTGTCTCTGTCAGACTCCTACACGGTGCGTTTCTTTGATGGTGTGGTTCGGACTGTGAAGCCCACAAAGATCAAACCCTTCCAAAGAGTAAGAAATACTACACTCCAATTGGTCCTCATCTGATTGGCTTCACCAGTCACAGCTCAATTTATCTTACATGTGTGTTTGTGTGTGTGTGTGGTGACACAGAAGTCCAGATCTGAGAAGAGTGCAGTGGGAAGCGAGGGATGGGAGGAAGGGGAGAGCGAGGAGGAGGAGGATGGTGGACAGAGAGAGGAGGAAGAGGAGGAGGAGGAGGAGAAGAAGAGGAAGGAGGACATGGAGGAGAAGGGGACGTCAGAGGAGAAAGAAGGGACTGAGGAGGGAGAGGAGGAGAGGAAGAGGAAGGGAGAACCTTCATCCTCCCATTCACCAGCTAAGAAGAAAACAGATGACAGTAAGTCACATGATCTGGTAACACAGAGCAGATCTGTAGGTGAGGTGGATCCGTTAAGGTTTTCATTATCTTCAGTCATGTTGCTAGCTGATAAAGTCCTCTCTTCCCAGGTAGAAACAGTGGAGCTCAGAATCAGCCAATCACAGCTGACCCCCCCCAGCCGGCTCTGCCTAACCCCGCCCACATCGACAGAGGTAAACATCAGAGAATTTCAGACATTTCTGCTGCATAATTTCCATATTTGCGGTAACATGACTGTTAATGAGGTTACGTTCAGAGCGTGAAGCAGATTTCGTTGAGTCAATACACGGACGTGATTATATGAATAAGTTCAAAATGTTTAAACTTCACCGAAAAATGTGCACTTATTTAAAGGCTGTGTGACTCTCCACTTCATTAACGTAAGAAAATTGGAGAGACTGAAGAAGATAAAGCACATCTTAGACAGAGATTGCGCTGTAGAGCCGCTATGAAGTCCCGTCTTTACACTGCCTTTGCATTTTTACACAAAGCTAAACAATGGCAGCATCATGCCACTCCAGTATGTGATTTTAGACAGTATGGTGGCATCTGAGAAGCAAAAGAGATGTGATGTGTAGCTCAACAGCATCAGCT
Source organism: Epinephelus moara (assembly GCF_006386435.1). NCBI lineage: Eukaryota > Metazoa > Chordata > Actinopteri > Perciformes > Serranidae > Epinephelus > Epinephelus moara. Next base: position 47,500,233 of record NC_065521.1, on the reverse strand, counting down.
TCTAATATGACGTATAACCTACACATCAGCAGCGCTTTATAAATGATGACATTGACATCACGTGATCATTTAGTGTCCCTGTTATATGGCAGCTGATCTCGTCCTGTGCTCGGAGAGTAAGGAGCTCCTGGACTTCGTCTTCCCAATTTGTGGACATTTTTGACCACTTTTCTCCTTCTTGGAGTTAGCTGCTAACTGCTACCACCTACTTTTTTAATCACCTGTTGTGCGTTGCACACACACAACACGTTGTCAAAATGTGACACCCCTGCCACCCATGATCCCGTCCTGCCTGCTGTCTCTTTTATAAAGACGTTGTTGAGTGAAACTCTTGCCTTGAAGGCGCAGTGTAAAGGGGCTGTTGTTACGCTTCTATCCTGCTTGACAGGTCGCCATGGTAGCGATCTGTAGATCACAAGGTAGCCATGCCCCCAAAGCATCCTCTGCTTCATGGTTTATTTTCCTCTAAATGGGACCATGATTTATAACATGAACATCACCCTGTATTGAATAACACTTGAAACTAGTGAGACTATAAACTCATTATGAAAATATTTACTTATGTAACCAGACAAGTCATTTTCTCACGTATATACAATCAGACTTCTTTTTACAACCAGTGGAGTTGTGCCCTGCCGGCCATTAGAAAGAATGTAGGTTGAGTCAAGTCACTACTGCAGTTTAAGTCTGTCGTGATCCAACCGTTGTTTAGATTGTAGCCTGCAGGTCTTTACAAAAGTCAAATATACAAAAATGATTGGACTTATTATTTCATTAAATGTGACAAACATTATCCATAGCAATAAACTATCTCAAGGAGAGATTTTTCCTATCCATGTAAAATAATATCATGACATAACTACACTAATGGCTTGTCGGCAAATGTAATTTTTTTTAAGTTTTTATAACAGCACGCTCTCTCTGTTGTTTCGTCTCTGTCTTCCTCAGATGTCCTGTTGGAGCGTCAGGCCCACCTGCCCACCACACACAAATTCAGCAGAGAGCCATGTGAGTGCACTCACATCACGCAAACTGTACGAAATGTTCCGCACTACATGAACACAGACACGACATGTTCACGCTACAGTTTTAACTGTAACTTAAGGCCTAAAGGAATACTTTACCCCCCAAGTGACCCTTTGTATATCAAATAATCCCCCCATGTTACATTGAATTTGTGAACAAAATGTTGTTTTCCTGGAAAGCCTCCACGCTGAACAAAGATTAAAAAACGGGGAAAATTCTTCAAGTAGGCAAAACTGCATCAAAACATCTGTTTACAAAAGGCCGCGGCGTGGCACCTCATGTGACACAGAGTTATGACTACTTTAACTGACAGACCTGTACGTCCTCCACCTTTGCATTACCTTAAAATCATGTGTGGACAGCCACTAATTAAACTTGATTTCTCACCTGAAGAGTCGATCTCCAGAGCTGTGAATCGCCAGGGAGTATCTTTTCAGCCATTGTCTTTATAATGACGGGATTGTGGGTCATTTAACTCAGGATATTTGACATGAAGTGGCGTCCTGAAGTGGCGTCCTGAATGCGAGGTCCCAAGGTTTCCCAGCAGAACACTGCATTGTAAATGTTCACCTGTCAGTGGTTTAATTTTTTGACTTATGTGTATATTTATTAATTCTCATTACACATTAAATTAACTCCATTCCTGTTTACATTACAGTTCTTTTTGCAGTTACATTACACCTGTCTACCACCAGTATACATTATATTTCATGCCTATATTTTAATTTCTGCCCTTTTTATGTCTTAGATTTTCTATTTTTCATGCATGATTTTCTTTTTTTACATATCTAATGAGCATTCTTTGAGTGAGTCTGAGATCTGAGAAATGTATTTCCAACTACAGCTGCTCTGTAATTGTTGTGCATATGACAGTAACATTTTGAAACTCCAAACACTCGTCTGAACCTCCCTTCTCTCCTCTCTCAGTGTACAGGGTGATAAAGAACCAGCCTCCTCCCATTCTCTCCATCGAGTTGGACCACAACCCCTTCAAGTGTCCCGCAGCCGGCTGCACCAAGTCGTTCAGGAAGGCGAGTCTGCTGCACTACCACATCAAGTACTACCACACAGACCAGCAGCTGGACGAGCGAGGTGGCGAGCAGGAGGCGCAGAGGTGGGTTGACGGTTCAATTTCCAGAGCAGAAAGTTAGCACAAGGACAGCTGTGTTTAACGCTGACTGGTGTTGTTGTAGGAGGGTGCGGTCGTCTTCTAAAGGGAGTGACTTCATGTCAGACAGCAAGAGTGAGGACCAGAGCAGCACCTGTCACCATGACGACAGAGAGCACAGCGCCGTGGGAACAGGTAGGACAGCTGTGCATCATGCAGGTTCACACAGAGACACGATCAACCAATGATGTCTGACCTTCACTCCGAGTTTTAATGTTAAACAGAGCAGCATTAAAATGTGGTTAAATTTAAGGTATTTTAAGTGCAACATTAAGAAGTTTATTTGAAGTTCAGCCGATGACGTGACGTCCTCTCTCACCTGACTGTCTGTCAGCAGAAGTGAAGAAGGAAGGAGAGAGGGAGAACACAGGAGAACAGGACAGAAAGGAGAGGATGAAGAACTTCCTGAGAGTCAAACTAAAGAAGAAGAAAAAGAAGAAGAAGAAGAAGAAAAGTCAGTCAGGTGAGAGTCGGCGTAGAGTCCTCGTGAATGCTCTCGTTCACTGGCCACATCCTTCAGAAGGAGTCAGTCGGTTTTAATCAATTACACAAGTCGTAGCTTCTTAAAAAAAACCAAACGTCACAATTCTTTGCAGGCAATACAGAAATAAAGACAAGGCTGTGTGCTGGGTGCAGTCAGTAACACCTGCACAGTACAGCCACAAAGCATCTGTCCCCACATTGATTATAAATGAGCTGTAAATGTGTTTCAGGCTGCAACGAAAATCAAGAAAACACCTCTAACGTTCATAGGAATGTGTCTAAGGGCTCATTTATGCTCAACGTTAAATACGGATCCGGATACGGACGGAGCCTTCTGTCCGTGCTCTGCGTTCATTTCGTCCGTATTTCTGCACGTTTCCATAAAGCTTACGGATACGGGCCAAACGGAGCAGTATCACCGGGAACCGTGGGGGCAGTGTTGCTGTCACTACCGGATACGTAGCTCTAGTGAGACACGAAGAAGAAATAACAATTCAGTTTCTCTCATCGGCAGTACTAGAGAAAAGAATTCTCCGTCCTCCAGTCCTGATGTATTTAACGGCCTCACCGACCACCGCCTCCTACAACGCTGCCTCTGTTTTTGTCTTTTATGCAAGAGGTACATTATCAATATCTCCTCCACAGTCGCCATGTTTGTTTTTGAGTTTCTTGTTGTCATAAACTTTTGACGCTGGGCTGCCTCCTGGTGGATATATTGGTTAACATCCATGCCAACGTAAAGGGCGCATGGAAGTATGCGGGCAGTGACGGTAACATCGTTTGAAACGGACGTATACATTTTCGTACGTCAAGGGAGCATAAATGAGCCCTAATGTGTGTTTGGATAGTTGGTCCAACTCATGCTTGATTTATGCTTGACACATCTGCGAGGGCTGCGAGTGTTCACATGGCCAAAAGTGACATCACACAATCAGACAGACACATTTACCTGAATGTGCACTTCCAAGATTTTCTAATTACATGGATGAGGAAGGGCAAAAAAAATTGAGAGATCATGCTTGGGGAGTATTGATTTGCTTCGAGGAGAAACCCACATGGAGTTTAAAATCCAAATCTTTCCCTGTCACAATTCCACGTCAGCTTAAGTTTGTGCAGCCTGCTGTACAGAAAGGATAACTGAGGCCAAAATAAGCAAATTAAACACACCACACAGGTTTGACTATTCATGACTCAAAGTACAAATTTTGATACAGATTGTAGCGCACGATGGGAATTGAGAGCCGGTTCTAAGTTGTCCAGTCCATCTGAGTTGTACACCTTCGAGCTTATCAGTTCCCCTTATTGATGTGGACGTGGTTTTTCTGACAGTTGCAAAACAGAGACATTAGACTTGTGCGTCTACACTGCTGGAAACTTGCAGCAAGGAGGAGTCAGGGCAGAGAGGAATCAATGGTCCAATGAAGTGTTCTCAATGTGGATTTTCTAACTTTGTTACAGTAGAATCATTTTCAGTACCACAGGTAAAAATTGGCATTGGGGGCGTACGATTTAAAATGTTTATTAATGCTTATTAAAAGAGTTTTCTTTTCTTGTTAGTAGCGGAGAACAACAGAATGACTGTAGTAAACGTTAACAATAATTAAAAGTTTTTTATGTTATTGAAAACAATATTCTTCTTGGTTCATTTGTTAACAAGCCTCTGAAATTGTCACACACTCAAAATACAATAAGTGCAAGTACAAAACAAAACCATTCTGTAAAGATCAATATGCAACCAGAGCGAATGACACCAGTGACAATAAGACAGCACTGTGACTGAGTGAGAGGGGGTGAATCTATGGAGGCAATGCAATGGTGTGTGTCAGCCATAGACTGTATGTAAAGATGGACGACATGACAGCTCCCCAAAAGTGAAGCTGAAACATCTGGATTGCCCCCTGGTGGCTGGCTGCATTATAGGTTATAAAGTCCACCTAAAAGTAAAATTAAAAACTTAAAGTACAAATCAAATAAATTTTTCCCAGACATGGTTTCTGGTTTTCTGTCATTTAAGGTCATGCTGCTGTTTGTTCAAGTGTCAAGGTTTTAATTTGTTATTTAATGCTCTATAATGGGGATTTTACAACATGATTGACAACTGTGTGAGCCAATCGGTGGGCTGCTTGCGATTGGTCGGAGGGGTGGATGTGCTGTGTATTTTTAGAGGTATTCAGAGTATTAGAAGAATGACGATGTGTTTGTGTGAGTACTTATATTGTACTGTTTCTTTCTTTGTTAGGACTTGGCAGCAGCGATGATGAGAATTTAGACCGACCTCCGATCACTCTGAAGCTGTCCACTGGACACCAGAGCATACACACACAAGGTGCAAACACACACACACGCCAACATCACAAAAACTGCATAGTCATTCTTATTAATGCGAAAAGTTTAGATTTTAAAGCAGTACGTCACCCACATAATGATCCTTTGTACGTCCGTTACTCACTGCGCTACGCTGAATTTGTAAAGAAAATGTTTTTCTTGCAAACCTGTACGGTGAACGAAGAATCCAAAAATGTAGATAATGTTGTTGAATTGAAATAAACGGGGACCACATTTAAAAACTATATCAAAACATCTGTCAACAAACTGTCACACAACTAGTTCAGTTTAAGCCACGTCTCATTTATTCAGTCATATGATCAGTGCTTCCCAAACACATGCAGTTTTGTTACGATTACAGCAGTCATTTTGTGGGTGAAGTGTTCCTCTACTTGTGACCTGCTGATGGCTCGTCTCTAACCTCAGCACTGCTCCCTTTCAGCCGACGATGATGGCAGCGACTGGTCGACGCTGACGGCAGAGAGCGGGGAGGACACGACCTCTTGGCCTGTTGCTATGGAGACAGAGGAGTGTGAAGTGGTGAGGTGTGTGTGCGAGGTGGACGAGGAGAATGACTTCATGATCCAGGTGAGACACACACACACACACACACACACACACACACACACACAGAGTCAAACAGGAGCAGATAATAACACTGAAAGAAACTTTTATAACTGCAGCTTTTTATCTTTAAAGAACAGATTTGAGTCTAAAACACAGCTCACATGTCCAAATACACACTGAAGCAGTTATGGTCGGCTGTAATCATTCCTCCTGCCTGTGCACATTGTGAAATGATCTCTAACACACATTACAGTGATTTTAAACCTTCCTGTCTCGTCTGTTTGTCCGCAGTGCGAGTCGTGTCTGTGTTGGCAGCATGGCACCTGTATGGGTTTATATGAAGACAACGTCCCACACAACTACACCTGCTACTACTGCAGACACACTGCAGGTAGGAGCTCTTACTGTGTGTGAGCAGACCTGCACATTTTATCATGTAATAATCACGTGAAGGTCTGGTTGGTTTGAGTAAAGTCATTTCTTAATGATGATTCCAAGTTGAATTATAACTGGGCATTTTTTTGTAAATTAAACTCCAGGCCTGTATTAGTTTGGTATTATATGTGATGCAGAACAACAGCAGTTCACAATAGAAATTAAGGGAACTCGTGGACAAATATCAGAAGTGCCGGTACTCCATATGAGTGGGGACCAGCCCCTTTCAGGCACTGCCTCGAACATAAAACTAAAGAAGCGACTGAAGACCAGATGTGAATGTAAATTGTGTGTGTGAGTGAGCACACATTGGAACTGGCTAACCAGCGCCCAGGTGTGCATCATTGGAAAGGCTCCACCTTTAATTCTGGCAATCCTGCTTAAAGAATTGTGGGTACTTTAGTTCACATTACACGATTTTCACCCTGATTTTGCGTCGCGGAGACTATCGTAATCTTTTGAGTGTTCATACCTGGCGACGTGTGTTTCTGTCAACGACGTGTGTGCACGCCACAAGATTTCTCCATCGAGCCCTCGCCGACAGAGCCCCAGATAACGCAGTAACGTCACCAAACTTGGAGACACAACGCACTCCCTGTGATCCTGTGGACACCGCCATTGTTGTTGTTGCCGGCTTGTCAGTGTTGCCAGATCTTGGGAGAGAAACAAGCAACCAGGGCTATGGAAACAAGCCCAAAAGAAGCGATGGATATATATAGAGAAAGACGAAGTTTAGAGAGCAAGCAACAAATAAGCAACTCCACTTTAGAAACAAGCCCAAAAAACCGCAACCCGACTTCACAAAAAAACAAGCCCAAAGTTGCAGCTAATAAGCGGACCTGGCAACCCTGCGGCTTGTCCTCCTCACATTTCTTCCGTCCTCCTGCGTGCTGACGTGGGACGTATCCCGCCTCACACTTCTCTAGTTTTCTAGCATGCCAGATATCCAGTCCCAGTCACAGACGAGGGGGCGACTTGCTCATAGGCTTGTTCACACATGAGGACTCGTCGTGTCAGACTATCTGCCGACTCACCTCCGACCCAAGGTGGCTCTCAAGATCCTCTGCGACGTCAAAATCGCGGTGAAAATCATGTAATGTGAACTAGGCTTAAGGATACACAGATGCATCCTTGAACATACCCTGAAGGAAGGACTCTGCCCGCGCTAGAATTCAAGGAATCCTTGAGATTGGAACAGTTCTTCGGCGGGATTCACTGACATCGCCTCCTTAAAACCCAGCTGTTTAAAGATCCTTCATTGACTTTGAGAAGCACCAACTGTGTCACACACACAGAGGTCCTGCTCTCAATGACAGTGGCGGAAAGAGCAGCAAGTATGGTTGTACTTCACAGGAGTTGATGCTGCTTGTTGCCACAAGCTCAGCAACTCCTGTGCATGTGAGGGCAGAAACGCGCAATGTTCCGAAACATCTAGTGAAAGTGCTTCTGTTAATTTAGATAGTGTGTGTGTGTGTGTGTGTGTGTGTGTGTGTGTGTGTGTGTGTGTGTGTGTGTGTGTCTTCTGTCATCCTGTCATCATCTGTTCAGGTTGGAGGCGGGCTCAGCGTTTCCTGTCAGAACCTGATTTGCTGATATCTGGTCACATGTTCGGCCTGTCGTGCGTGAAGGAGAACTACTCGGAGATCAACGCCTCCAAGATCTCACACACCAGCAGCCTGCTGGCGCACACACACGGCCTCAACCAGGTCCTCAGCGGGCTGCAGCTCAAATTCAGCCTGTTACAGTGAGTACAGTTGCGTCACGTGACTCGCTTTGTCTGTTTCAGTCCACAGAGACGAACATTCAGTCTGTTTGTCCGTCCTGTCTGTCCGCGCAGCTCTCCGTCCCACCCGGATCTGCAGCTGTGGAGGTTGCCATGGAGACGAGAGGAAGGGCCGAGATTGACGTCCAGCCCGAGAGGAGAGCCTCCCGCCTGTTACATCAGCAGCGAGCACTGCTACCAGAAGCCTGGAGCATCATGGGAAAAAGCAGAGGAAAGGCAGACAGCTGCAGTGAAGCAGGAGCAGGACACCGAGCAGAAGGTAGAAACTCAACAGTCATATTAATAGAGTTAAATTCTTTACACTTTTGTAAGACAGTTTGTGACATCATTACCGCTCATCTTTTGCCTCCTCTGTTTTGTACTGTCCTCAGACCTGCTGCTCTGTGGCGAACAAACTGTTTCTCAATGACCTCAGACACATCTTTCTTTACTGAACTTTATACTACGGTCTGGGTGAATTATCGATTCTGATTGGCTGCAGGGTGTCCCTAATAAACTTATAATGGACACCCACTAAGTCTGAAGGTACCACACTGTCCCTTTTGAACTTAAGCCATCATTTCACATCCCGTTGGCTATTCAACTCTTTACCTCAAGCTGCGGCCGACAGTAACGTTACACATGGCTTATTGTTTGGTCATGGCTGATAGCTAGCTCGTCTTGTTGTTAAACATACTGTCACATTATATTTACTGTTTGTCAACCTTATGTAATGTTATTGACTGAATCTTGCTAGCATAACGTTAGCTTTCTGGCTAATAGATGGGCCAAAAGGTCCCATGAGCTGAGCGGACGAGAATACCTCCCGCTGGTTTGGCTGCACAATACGAATATTTCGACAGCTTATTTTTTTTCCATGAAATGTTGGAGAGTTTGAACGCAGATTAAGGGGGCGTTCAGTGTGACAGTGACGTTCACGTAATATAATAAGCAAGCTAACGCTGTACTTATTTCTTGTTGCTGAACTATATTCATAAATTTGATTCATCATTTGTGAATTTTATCTCTATGAGTTATTTTTATTTACTGTTATTTTTAATGTTTCCTGTGAAAATTAACTTGCACATCGCCTCTTCTGTACCTGCTGGGTTACCGTAGCTCCCTCTATCTGCCCCTCACAGTAACGATTTGCTTTGCCGGAGAAGCAGAGGTGCAGAAATAGGTGTGCAGAAGGTAGAAACAATAACAGAAACAATATCTTCAAGTCGTCATCTGTCCATGCCCCTGTCCACACGGTTGAGATGCATTGCAAAGAAATCCACAAAGTGCTAGAAGTCTTTTACTAATCAAAGTCCTTTTCAGATGTTTTTGAACGGCTTCATCTTCACTTAATGTGTCTGCATAAATCATCTTACTGCGCCGAATGAAAAAAGTGTGATTTGGCAGTTTATGTCAACCACAGGTGAAGTCAGGGACGGGAAGGATGCATGAAGTCAGTAGGTGTGGTATAAAATTTTTAAAAAAACAAAGCTTGTCTCACAGACCTTTAGCAGAAGCAGCACCTCCTGTTCGCAGCACTAAGCAGGATCCTGCTGTTGCTATGAGACCACTGAAAACCAGTTTGAGGCTCTGGGCTCATTCTCGTAAATGTGGGACTATTTTTACTGCTGGTGCTGTGTGAGTGTGAGGGCTGTGGAGAGAGCTTCAGAGGACTCATTGTGTCGTCATGTAAAATATCACTTCTTTCTCTTGATACACTTGTTTTTATAGCTTTAAACACTAATCCTCTGCGTTCAGACATCCCACTGTCATATCTTAAATACCCTTCTCTTGTTAAGGCCCGGACACACCAAACCGATTTTACAGAACTAGTGGCAATGAAAGCGGATTGTTGCGTCACCTCAAGTTGCACATGAACACACTGCAAAGACTACAGCTGACAGCCAACCAGCACGTACATTCTGCCCCTGTGTGAGAGGAAATAACTCTCCACACCAGCAGATGGCGGTCAGTTAGCCAGTTAGCACATTATCAACACGACCTAATGTTGAAAGAACAGAACATATTTACCTTGTGCCAGTGAACAATAACACAAACCATCAGGAAACGTTTTGTTAAGAGCTCAATGGGGTAAGAAACATAATGCCTCATGTAGCAAGTTTGTTTTGTTGTCACTTCCTCTTCACCTTAGCTTTTTGTTTACATTCCTCACTTCCGTTTCTCTTCTCATGTGCTGAGCTGAACTGCCATATTGATTTGAGTCACTCCACCATCACTGATGCCATTTTAACACGCTGAATCAGCCCAAACAATACCAAAAAGCTGACGGGCCAATGTGGGGCAACAGTACAGGACACACCACACCAACTAGGGCAACAGACGCTTACCGACGGCACAACATTGACAGACAGCTGACTGTTGGCTTGGTGTTTCAGGAACTTTACATTTACAAGTTTATTAGTCAGTGGTTGGCGGCCATGTTTGACTTGATAAATCCGGAACTCTGTTTCTGTTCTTGCAGGAAATAAAGCCAGAAGATGTCGACAAGAAACCAGCCGATGCCACCGCAGATACAAACACTGTCACGCACACAGACACAATTAGCATAAAAAGAGAGAACCACACACACGCAGACAGCCGGGAACACGCTCTGATGCACACAGCGGAGCCCCGTGTGGCGTCTGAGGCCGAGTGTCAGCTGAACCTGCTGGAGCACGTGGAGTCTCTGCACCACCAGATCAGCACCAGGATGGACATGATAGAGCGAGAGCTGGACGGTAACACATTTATTTACACAAACCAGTCTAAAAAGCACACACACACTGCAGGCGGTGAAACAGGCTGAAAACACAACACGGACATATTCTGGCCTCGCAGAGTTTAGGGTCGCACTGCTCTATCTGCTGAATTAATATTGATGCCGACACTGACCTGATTCAGCCAGATGTGACTGAATTGAATTAATGGCAAAGAGAGCAGCCACGTGATGAACATCAGTCCAATGTTCTCTTCCTTTTAGCTCTGTTTTTGGTCTCCACCAACTCCTGAGGGATATTTCTGTCTCTTCAGCTGCTAAATGTTCACTGTGTTCACCAGCCACTTTCTAACTGTGTCTGTCTGCTGTTTGCTGTCCAGCATGTAGTGAGCACAGCGGCTTTATCACAGCTTGTCTGCTGGTAACAGCTGCTGCTGGAACGACAGCGATTGTGAATCAAAACAGTGAAGTTGTCAAAACAAACATGAAAATAATCTGGAAAAGGTTTAAAAGCTGTGAAGAACTGAGAGGATCTTTGGATTCATCACTGCAAGCAACACATCTCACAATGGTGTTAATATAAAGAGATTTAAAGGTCCAGTGCGTAGGATTTATGGAATATGTTGTCAGAAATTGAATTTAATGTAATGAATATAGTTTCATTTTTTTAGTACATAATCACCTGAAAATAAGAATTGTGTTTTCATTACCTGTGCATGAGCTGTGACCTCCAGCGTCCACTTGGGCGGTTTGCAGCTGAGTGTGAAGCGATCAGGACGAGAGTCAGCACCTTCAAATCTGAGGCCATGGTTGTCTGTCGGAAAATGGTGGATTGCCCCCTCTGGGTTGTGTCACAGTTGCTGCCCCAAGGGAAGGAGTTCAAGTATCTCAAGGTCTCGTTCACGAGTGAGGGTAGAATGGAGCGTGAGATGGATCTGCGGTTTGGCGCAGCGTCAGCAGTGATGAGGGCACTGTACAGGAGACAGGAGCTGAGGCAGAAAGTAAAGCTTTCGATTTACTGGTCCATCTACGTCCCAGCCCTCACCTATGGTCATGAGCTCTGGGTAGTGACCGAAAGAATGAGATTGCGGATACAAACGGTGGAAATGAGTTTCCTCCGTGGGGTGTCTGGGCTCAGCCTTAGAGATAGGGGGAGGAGGTCGGACATCTGGAGGGAGCTCGGAGTAGAGCCGCTGATCCTTCACATTAAAAGAGATCAGATGAGGTGGTTCAACATTTGATAGGGATCCTCCTGGTCGCCTCCTGTCAGAGGTTTTTCAGGTGCATCCAACTGGTAGGAGGCCCCGGGGCAGACCCAGAACACGCTGGAGGGATTACATATCTCATCTGGCCTGGGAACACCTCGAGATCCCCCAGGAGGAGCTGGAAAGTGTTGCTGAGGAGAGGGATGTCTGGGGTGCTTTGCTCAGCCTGCTGCCCCCAGGATGCATGGATGGATAGACTGAGCCGTTTATATCTACACAGGGAGGGAGTCCTTATTTATGGAGGTCGCAGTGTTGCACCGCCATGTTTCTAGCACTGTGAGCTGTGAACTTTGTGAAGACATTGGTTTTGCTTAAGGAGCATGCAACCTTGCAACTACTCTTTAGCCACTTGCAGGGGAGGCCATGTGGAGGCTGTCTTCATCTCCCCATGAATGGTGATCGTGGTCGAATTGACCTGGACAATGAAACACTGGACTTGCTCACCTCAACGGAGCTGAAGGTCTAAGGACATACACCAGGTCTGTTTGTTTGGAAGATGATGAGACCTCTGTGGATCATTCAGCTCCTGGTAAAAACCTCCTGAACTGGGGCGTTGGTGGTGTGGTGGATGGTGCCGGCGCCCCATGTACAGAGGTGATGCCTCGCTGCAGCAGTCGCAGGTTCGACTCCGGCTTGCGGCCATTTGCTGCATGTCACCCCCCCGCTCTCTCTCTCTCTCTCTCTCACCCCATATCACTCTGTCCTGTTCATTAAAGGCAAAAGCCCCTGACATGCCAAACAGTTCGATTTTTTAACATGAAGCTGCTTTATTTAGTGTTTTTACTGATTTGAATTAGAGGGTTAGACCTCTGTGGATATTTCTGCTCCTAGTAAAAACCTCTTGAACAAAAAACGCTGAAGGAACTCCAACCAGGAGAAGTTTCATCTGGTTGTTCTCTGAAATCCTCACTGCTAGATGGGACTAAATCCCCCTGAATCTTACAGACTGGACCTTTAGATTTTTGTGACGTTATTCTGGCTGATGTTTTTATAATAAGTGAGGCTGTGTGTGTGGGGTGATGTCACCAACCCAGCTGTTTTACAGAATGGAACAGAACAGTCAGTTTTTATCAGTATTGTACTGAGTCAGTTCCTCCAGGATTGATTGATGATTTCTGTTTGTGTTCCAGCCCAGTACTGCACGTTGTGTAAAACAGTTTACCTCCGCCTTCGTGAAGAACATCAGGGAATTGTCTTGCACGGCCTTGAATCGCACGTTTGCATCTTCATACCATGAACAAGGAAGTAAATTCGGTGATGTACATCCATAATGTTTGCGCAGGGGACTGCTATGATTGGCTGAACTCACGGGAGGCTGGTCAAAATTGAGAGATTGGTTGAATTTGCATTAATTGTTGTGATCGCGAATTCCTGGAGGGACTGCTTATTGCTGATGTGTCTTGAGGTAAAGGTCAGTTTATTTAATTGGCGTCCCTGGTTTGAAGGTGTTTCATCGGCCATTTCCACGTGAACGGTTTGTTGCTAACAGCCATGAAAACAGATTTTAAATCAGAAAAGAAAAATCAGATCTGTTCTCTGTATCAGCTAACTAATGAGAATCGTATGTTGTTTAACCACATGTCTGTTTCTCTCCGCAGTGTTAGAGTCCTGGTTGGACCACTCGGGCGAGCTTGAGCCTCCAGACCCTTTGTCCCGCCTCCCTCAGCTCAAACAGCGAATCAGGCGGCTGCTGTGTGACCTGTGCACTGTGAGACACCTGGCGGTCTGGCGCTGACACTTCTCGCTCCCTTAACTCTGACCCCTGACCTTTGACCCTGCAAGTCTCTGCTAGCCAGCAGGAGCAGACTGACTGACGGGGCTAGCACACGACTAGACAGCGGAGAGCGAGTCGTAGAGCGAGTCGACACTCTTGAGTGTGTGGTTTGTTTCCACGCGCTCACAGGACAGAGCCCCCTCCGGTGGAGAAGAGCTGCACTGCAGCACGAAGGGGACGAGGATGTTTTTTTAGCAAGTGACTGAACAGGTGATTTTTCTTCTGTTAAATTTCACAAAGGTACCAAAACATTTCCGATGTCCAACCACAGGGTGACGACAGATGTGATTATTGATTGATTGATTTGGATTTGGTTTCTGATCAGCTGTTTTCATCCATGTTGTCATGACACAGTGGCTTTTGTCTGTTTGGATGACTGAACTGAACTGCGTGTCGTCATTTGCATCAGACAAGGTTTACAGTTTAGACTGAAATATGGCTGCAACAAATTATGATGTGTTTTTACTGATTAATCTGTAGATCATTTTCTTAATTGATTGATCGTTTGGTCTATAAAACATTGGAAAACAGCGAGAAAAGTGTGTTTCAATATCCTAGAATCTCAAGTGACTTCTCGTTATGTTGCATTTGAGAACCTGGAAATTTTTGCTTGAAAAATTATTTAAACAAATAATTGATTATCAAAATAGTTGCAGATTCATTTTCCATTAGTTGAATAATTGATTGACTGATGAACTTGCCAGCTTTCCATTGGTAACCATTCAGTCAGTTCTTGGCATCAGTGTCAACCACTTTATAACAAGAACAAAAAAGAGAGTATAAGATAAAACACAGACTGGAGAGAATTTTGTTTGGTTACTGTAATAAAGGCTTTTATTCATTAATTAATTATTTTTTTAATTCCCCTAAAATATAAATGGCTACCATATTTTCAGTTTTGGCAACCAAGAGCTGATGCCTGGTGACCAGCCTGGCATTTTCAGACGTCATCTGTAATCTTTGCAGCTCTAGACTGAACATCATTTTCTTGCAGCCATCCAAACTGACAAACTCTCGCTGTATGACGACATCAAAATGTAACAGCCTACAAACACATCCAGAGGATTTGAATAGATTTATTTTCAGATATGAGAGTTCGTTTCTTAAGGCAGAAATTTTGTAATTGTACTGTCTCCATTTATAAGTAAAAAAGAAAGAAAAAAACATTTTAAGTTCTGGTCACAACAGCAAAATTCACACACGCACCTTTGCAACATACAAAGTTCTCAAAGCTTTGTGATCACTAACACGCCGCCCGTTAAACACGAGTCAGTCACAGCATCTCTCTGAGCTTCTCTCTGTTTCCTCTGCGCTCGGATGTTTACTCTTCGGGGGCATCGTGTTCATTTTATTTAATAAAAAGTTAATTAAGGGGAAATTAAAGCTCTCAGAAGGAACGTTTTGTTAATTAGCAGTAATGCGACAAAACATTCACACAGTTAATTTAAAAGATGTTTTAGTTCCATCGACTCCTGTCTCAGTGCTGCTTGAATAAACATCTGTTATTCATGCTGGAGCTGCACGATCTGAGCAAAAATATAACAAAGCTGAATGTCATAATAACAATACACAAACAGTTTTCTGCTGTTTTCAGTGTGCAGATAAAACGCAGCAAATTGTTAATTGAATCAATGAAAGAAAATTATTTCCAGCATTGAGCTGAACACAAAAGGCACCAATTTAGAAAAAGAATGATGGTTACATTACAAAGTGCAGCGGTGTGTTTATTGTGCACGTTGACATCGTATGTTGCAGCTCTACTTTATACGCAGTCAGCGAAGGTTTGATAAAACCGTATTGTGCAACACAGCCAATAAGCTACAAAAGATTCTTTAATTTTCGACTCTCCGTTCCCTCAAAGGTTTCCTCTGTAATGACGGCTTCATGTTGTTCCATGGCAGCATTTTCACCACATTTACTCCAGGAGAGAATCTATCAAACGCTGTGATAACTTTAAATTCAATGGGGAGAAATTTTGCAGCAGAATTTCACTGTGTTCTGGTGCGACTGGTCCGTTATACAGGACAAACTTTAACGCTGGAATCCATAACTGGGCTGCATGAAATGCAATTAAAGTCATGATGCAATTGTTTGGACGGATATTGCAGTTATGATAATGTTGCAGTTCATTTTCACTGCCGAAAAAAATATATAAAATGATGATGTGGTTTTTGCTGGAGTCGGTTTGGAGCTAGAACTGTGACGATAATATCTGACACTGAAAAAGAAAGTGTTGACAGAAAAACAAAATCCATTCTGACGTGTTTTTCGATGACAATCTTCAATTTTCTTTGTCATATTTTTTTTTTTTTTTTTTTTTAGTATCAGGTTTTTTTGTCTTTCTTTTTTTTTTTTTTTTTACAATGACAGTTTTTTTTCACATTAACAGCTTTTTTTATGACAGTTTTTTTCTTACTCTGATGTTTTTTTTAATGATGACTTTTTGTTTTTTCTTACAATGACAGGTTTTTTTCCCCAGTTTCAACTTTGTCACTGTTTTGGCTAGTGCAGAGGAGTATGAGGGGAGGAGGAAGGACAGTATGAATTACATTTAGCCAACATTTCATTTCTGTAGCTTGTCATTGAAAAGCACATCAGACTGCAAAAATATGCATTTAAAAATAAAATTAAATCATTTTTAATTTCTCTGTTTTGTTTTTCAGTGCCACAGTTTTCTTTTTGATGCCAAAACCTACTGTCACTGTTCTAGCTCCACAGGTCTGCACCAAACAAACATGTTCCCTCATGTATGGAATATGATATTTAGGCCGGGACATCTCTGCAGCACCAAAATGCTTCATTTATATTGGTACACACAAAAATATCAGCTGCTACGATTTGGATATTGCACTTGACCTTATTATGATTTGGATAATACTTTGATTAATTGTGCAGCCTTTCTCTGCAGCAGTGACAGGTCGTCCAAATTTAGTCTGAATAAAAGAAAATAAACACCAGTCGGCCAAATGTGAATAGCTCTGATTGTCTCGTTACAATATAATGTTCTGCTGGGAAACCGTGGGTCCTGGCATTCATGTGGATGCCTCTTGACAGGCACCACCCAGGTACCCCCTCATGGCAACAGCACTCCCTGATGGCAGTGGCCCCGCAGCAGAACAGTGCAGCATATAAACTGCTCTGGAATGGCTCGAGGAATGTGACACAGAGCTCAAGGTGTCGACCTGGCCTCCAAAGTCCCAAGATCCCAATCTGATTGAGCATTTGTGGGATGTAAGGGTACTCCACCTCACAACCCACAGGACTCAAAGGATCTGCTGCCAGCACCCTGCTGCCTGGCACCACAGGACACCACCCAGAGGTCCTGTGTTCATGCCTCGACTGGTCAGATCCAAGTCTGATTCTACAGTAGGGCCTCTGACACAGGACCTCTGAGGATCCGCCACATCCCACAGATGCTCAGTCAGACTGGGATCTGGGGAATTAGAGGCCAGGTGGAGGCCTTGAGCTCTTTGTGATGTTCCCTGGACCAAACCTGAGTAGCTTTGCAGTGTGGCATTGTGTATTGTCCTGCTGGGGGGCACTGCTACCACCGCGATGGGTTGTACATGGTCTGTAACGGTGTTTGGGTGGGTCAAGTGTGTCAAGTGTGTCAAGTGGCGTCGACATGAACGTCAGGACCCAGGGATTCCCTGCAGAGCATCATATTGCAACCTGATGAAGTTACTTCACCTGTCAGTGGTTTTAACGTTGTGGCTGATCGGTGTAATTTGACCTTGAAGCAGAGTGTTGAGAGAGTCTGTCTACACATAATAATCAGTCATACTTCTGGATATATAAATGATTTATAAAAGACGTTATGGGTTCCAGCTTTCACTCTGAGTAACTCCTGACTTCATGCCTTTATATCTTTTCTGTCTTTTGATATGTGTTTATCAGGTTTTAGGTGAATCCTTCTACTTTTCTAGATTTTTATCAGTGCTTTTAATTTGTTTTTGAAAAACGTCTCTTTCTGACTTTACAAAGAAAAAATGTCTGAAGCTTCTTAAAACAACTTTATAATGAGCTAGTCTTTGACCTCAGCTCTCAGCAAGTTATACGAGTTATATTTCTCTCAGCTGAACATTTTCATCTCTGTGTGTAGAAATGATTCAACAAACTGTTTTCAGTCGAATTAACCAGCAAAACTTTCCTGTTTCGACACAACAACACATTTAAAGTGTAAATAAGTGAATGTTTTATACACTTGTATAAGAAACTAACTGTATAAAGCTGTAGATTTATTTTCATAGATTGCTTATGGATCAGGTTGGTTCGCTCTGATGTGTTTTAGGATCCTGACAGTGTTTGGTAGAAGAGCGCAGAGCTTCTGTTGCTTCTCTTCACTTATTGTGAAACTTCATTTGTTGCTGTTTGAGTTCACTGCAGCTCCAGACAGTGCGTTCAGGCGTTCCTTGACAACTCAGACAAGTGAGAGGCTCACAGCCCACAGCGGAGTCTTGTTTATATATCCACCTGAACGAAACATATGATTTGGTCATGTGGTCGTTCTCTGAGTTGACGAGGGCGAGCCTGAAGGCACCACGAGTTCACGTCACATCAACTTACAATTCAAAAGCCAATGTGTTATTTTTGTTTAAAGCATGAAGAGGTTTTTTTGAGGAATTTTAACTTTGATTAAAATGATGAACTTCCAGTCAGTGTTGATGATTTGTCACATTCAGGACATTTTGTGTATGACAGCACCGCACACATCTGACGCCACCCAGAGAACTGTCTGACCAGCTGCCAATCAGACTCTCTGGAATTTCTGAACATTCAAAGAATTTAATAACTTTGCATCTTATCATGCTTCTGCACCGACAGCCATAAAGCCCCGTTTCCACCGAGCAGTTCAGTTCAGTTCCAATTTTTTCTGTTCCCACAGTGAAAGTTGTGGATGGTACCAACAGAAGCGTTCCTTAGCGTCCCCATGTTTGGTCCCCCCTCTGTTGGGGTACCTAGCACACAGATCTGGTACTAAAAGGTGGAGCTGTGAACACTGCAGTCTGATTGGTCAGTAGAGGACGGTCACTCTGCTCAGGGCTGAGTTGTGTCTGGTTTTGAGGCTCATGTAACCACTGTTCATACTGTGGAGAGTTTTATTAGTAAACTGTAACTATAAAATGAAAGGATGTTTTGCTGCCTCTCACAGCAGCTGGAGTCTGAGAAAAAATAACTTCATTCACTGGGCCGACTGCCGGCAACTTTTAAGGTGGAACGTTAACTTGTAATGTTACTCAATGCATGAGTTGATGACGTGAATCCATCAGCACACCTTAAATTTCACTGTGACAACTTTGACCATCACTTTAGTTTTTATATGACACACACTTTTAGTAATGACTTTAAAAATATAGATTAATTTGGAGCGGATTATGTGAAGGTCATATATTCTAATCCTCACTTCCTGTGGGCTACAGCAACACTAAACCCCTGAGCTTGCCTGAGAAGGACTAAATGCACAAAGCTGCTATTTTTAAATATCCCATGGAGAGAGACTCTCACTGCAGCCTGTTCTATTTTGTTCTGAAAATGTGGGCGTGCAGCCTCGTTCTGTGGACGATAAACCAGGTGCAGACTTCCATCTGTGTCACCGCTGATGAGGAAATACAGCGAGTGCTGGACGGAGCAGTGAGTGACAACAACCCCGCCCACATTTAAGAGGACTGTCTGAACAGACCGAGGGTCTAGGTACCATGTCTGAAGGCTTACTGCTGGTTCCAAAGGGACTATACCAGAAGTGTTAGGTGGAAGTAGAGCTGATGTTTTCGGGTTGTTCATCTGACTGTCTCATTCTTAGAAACGTGATTCACGACATGTTTTTGACTATAACCGAAGAATTCATACACTAATTCTGACAAAATTTCACTCAAATGTCTCACAGGATAAAATGATGATGTGATGACATGTTATATCCAAAAGGTCAAAGGTCAGCTTGACTGCATTCTCGGAACCCATCGGCTGTATTCGGCGTCTAATTTCCGGCAGACGGTGATACATTCACTGAATGTACAGTCTGTATATAGAGACTACCTTGACTGTGACATCATCATGTTTTCTGGCCATTACTCTAAGTTATATCTCAGGAACAGAAGGGGAGACATTTGGTGACTCTAATCTTCAAACTGTGCTGATTGTATAGATCTTCTGTGTGTGAAGCGTCCATGTTTTCACTGACATGGATGGAGACTGTCAGAGACACTTGACATGTTCATGGAGGCATACACCTGTGAGGTGGTCATCCTAATTTTGTTTATGTTGTCTGTTTTTTTATTTTTTCTTTCTCTACACACTTAATCATTAAGTCTCCACATTGTGCCAGGTGTGTCATCGTGGTGGAGAGAGTTAAATTCCATTAATTTTGATTCAATGTTTTGGGTTTTTTTCTAAATGCAATCAGATCTGGTCCCCTTGACATGCCTGACAGAGATCTGCACTCTGCTGAGGACAACATGGTCCAGTTGTAGAGTGTAATCTCCTCTTTACGTCACAATGAACCTCCACAAAGTGCTGTAACTGGAGAAAGACAGTCGAGTTCCCGGATTGTCATTGTCATCAGTCCGACAACCAACCCAAAGCATCTGTATTTGACGACCTGACAACCAAGACTCAACTCTCCTTCTCCAGAGTTACAGACAGCACTTTGAACAGAGACATAAATCATACTAATGGTTCATTTCGTCTTGATTTCATTGATAAATTTGTCAGTTAGTCGTTAGACTCGAGCTTCATGTGTCTGTTTCATTGTACATTTAGTATATTAATTAGCCCATAAATCAGATTGGTGCTGGTGTGACAGCGGGCGGTGCAGCCCTGAAGGCCGACGTGTTCACAGATGATCATGAATATGCAAAACTGATGATGGAAACATTTAAAACTGGAGCTTTTTGTTCAACTCAGTTATTTACAACACAACCAAAAAATGTTTAAAGGATAAGTTTAGTTTTGACTGAAAATAGTCCTCAGCAAATGCACTGTTTGATAAAAACTACAGTGAACAGCTGAAACTATACCTTTGTGAGGTGTCCCTTAAGATTTGTGTCCTCAGAGCCACAGACGGCCTTTATTTTCATGTTCTTTGTATCATATGCACAACTATTATAGTGAGTAAGTTGTAGCAGTGAAATTCTTGCTCTCAGGTATCTTCAGGTTGGTTAACACTGCTCTGCTCTCTACTGGGGTCCGCTCAGTATCTGCATGGTGTTCAGCACTGTCCCCCTCTCTGGTTCCAGCTGTGATAGCAGTTTCTTCCTCTTGATGTCTGAGCTACCAGCTGCTCCTTGGTCAGTGTGGGCGGGCCTTCAATTCATCCATAGGTCCCATGTGTGTTGTGTGTCCCCTCTCCCATTGGGCCAACTGTTGTAGGAGCATTCCATCAATTCTATATTCTCAGCTCTTCTCCATGTATGTGTTGCTCCAGTAGTCCAGTGGTTCCCAACTAGTCCAGGGTTAGGCTCCAGATTCCTCTTTAGTAATCAGTTCAAGGTCAACACAGTTTAATACATTAAGTGTCATACTTGTGTGTGGCCATACTGATGAGTTAAGCCTAGTTCACATTACACGATTTTCACCCTGATTTTGCGCCGCAGAGACTATCGTAATCTTTTGAGTGTTGATACCTGGTGATGTGTGTTTCTGTAAGTGGGAGTCTCGCCAACTGCGTCACGACCTGTGTGTGCACACCACAAGATTTCTCCACCGAGCCCTCGCTGACAGAGCCCCAGATAACGCGGTGATGTCACCAAACTACGTTTTTTAACTTGGAGACAAGCGGCCACCTCCAGGGATGACGAGTGAAGCCAATGCATAAGTGCCAAAAACTGCAGTTCGTTGAATGGCCACTTGAGGCAGGCTCCAAAAGCGAGTCAATCCCCATTGACCCCCATGTTAAAATGCTCAACTGTACAGCAGAAATAAACATGTTTACAGCCTGGTGCAAAAAACGGTTCTGGTCTCTATAGCTAACTTCCCCTTTCATGAAAATTGTATTGTAATTTTTTACAACTCATCCGTTTAAATTTTATTAAGGCTTAAACTTGCACATAATCAAGGGCGTGGTCACTTTGAGTGACAGGTGGCGCCATCATGGGTGGCTAACTAGCCGCTGGCTGTCTGCTAGGTGTCATCTCAGCTAATTCGCAAGTCATTGAACCTGACCTCTCAGCCGTGTTTGTGCCTTTTGGATATTTTGTTTCGTGAGGGAGCTGGCACCAAGCGGGAGCAGCCAACACCACAGGGCTAGCAGAAGTAGCGTAGCTTGTTAGCCTTAGCTAACTTAGCAGCTTCGAGTGAGGTGGGCGTGTTTAAGCAACCAGGCTTCATTTGGCCGCCTCTTTGCCCATTTTTGATTGGCCGGGAGTTGGGCGAAGTCAGGCACTGCCAATTGGTGATGGCCAGAGCCGCCTATGTTGAGCTTCAAACCCGCTCCTCAGAAAGCAATGGGTGACGTCACAGTGACTACGTCCATATTTTTATACAATCTATGATGTGCACACCACAAGATTTCTCCACCGAGCCCTCGCTGACAGAGCCCCAGATAATGCGGTGACGTCAACCAAACTACGTTTTTTAACTTGGAGACAACACATCGTAAAGCATGGGTATTCTTCCCAGTGCCCCATAACCAGGGCTGTGGAAACAGGCCCAAAAGAAGCGACTATCATGCGTTTAAATAACTTATTAAATGGATATATATATATAGAGAGAAAGGTGACATTTAGAGAGCAAGCCCAAATAAGCAACTCCACTTTAGAAACAAGTTAGTTTGCTGTCTCTGTTAAGTAGCTGTCTGTTATTCACTCACTCTGCAGCAGGGAGCAGCACTTATAAAAGAGTGTTTTTTACAAACTTGACACGTTTGTGTGTCACCTGCGGTCCATTCAGGATGGACTCACAACCCACTTTTGGACCCTGACCCACCAGTTGGAAACCACTGCAGTAGCCCACTTCTCATCAGCATGTCCAGCTCCCTCAGCTGTTAATTCAGGCGAAGCGTTTTTACACTACATGTCACATTCATGCACTCACACACAGATGGAACAGCCATCAGGAGCAATTTGGGGTTCGGCATCTTGCCTAAAGATACATTGACATGACTGGAGGAGCCGGGGATCGAACTGTTGATTGAACTGAATCATTTATTGATGAGTAGATCAGGAGCCTGTCGGGTCAGATGGACGAGGGGTTTCCATACAGTGATAGAGTTTTTTGTTTGTGTCATATTATTAACAGTTTGTATGATGCTGTATTTATACATTATCAAACTGTTTTTCACCGTGTTGGCGGCTGAATCCTTCTCACACACTGTCGAGCCACATGAGGCTGTTGTGACAGTAAGAGATCGTCCCTTGGTGGATCTGTTAATGTTACTTCTTTACTGTATACAGTGTTGGTGTTGGTGTTATTCCCAGTCGGCCAGATGGTCTCGCTGTTTGTTCACAGACCACCAGGACACTCCCTTATGTCATAATGTGTGTGTGTGTGTGTGTGTGTGTGTGTGTGTGTGTGTTACAGTAACCCCTCCCCCCGCAGTACAGTCCATTGAACAACAGCCTAGATATGGATTTCACTGCTCTGTGTTTGTGGGGGTGGAAGTGTTGGTCAGTCCATCAGGCAACATTAGTCAACAAACATGCGATGGGTTGTTGTGACCTTTGATACAGACGTTCATGTCCAGGGGGTGAATCCAGAGACCACCCTCAGTTTTCACTGACAGATCACAGCCTCGCCAGCAGCTCTGTTGCTCCTTAGCTCTGGTCCTTGGTGCTTCCTCACAAACCAGCCAGCGTCTCCATCAGTTTCGAGCAGAACCACTGTAATCCAGAAGGTGCTGTCAACGGAGGGAGTTGCACAATGCACCATGAAAGTAAGCAGCAGCAAAACTATCGGATTGCATTGATTTCCTGCTGACCTGTCTGCAAAGCAAAGCGGTTTCCCCCCACAAACTACTGGTCACTGAAACTGGAAGATATTTAACAGTTAAACTTCAAAAAGAATCAGACGAGTGTGTTGCTTGTTTATAATTTACAGTTTGTGTTTAATCTTGAATCTGTGCTGCAAGCTGAGTTCACACAGCCAAACACTGATTTGTTTTTAATTTGACACAGTGCCAGGACTGTTGTCTGTTTTTCTTCTCTCCTCCTGCCAGAAAAAAAAACTAGAATCCAACCCAAAAAATCCATCTGGCTTCATCGCAAGTTAACTTTTCATCACTCCTACATTTATGTGGAAACTACAAACCCAGACTACACACTGCAAACAGAGAGGAGGCCGAGGAGGTGAGTTCAATCATACGGAGAGAAAATTTAATTTATTTCTGTTTGAGTGTTTTATGACCTGAACTGTGCAGTAAATGTGTCTGGTTGGACACAGCAGCAGCTTCAGGCAGTAAAACACTGTATCTTTACCAAAAGTTATTTGCATAACCACTTCGGTAAACTGGTTTCAAACGTTCCACTGATGCCACCGTGTGTATAATCTGATTTCCCGAAACAACAAAATACACATCTCTTGGTAATGCACTGATTCTTTGTGTGAGCACAAACCAGATTGCAAACTAAACTACAAGTAAGCAGCATCTCAGAAACACATAAGTCATGTTTGTGAAAAGGGACAAAGTGTCTGAAACTGACCACTGCATCTGAATTATGACATCATTTTTTATTTTAGCTTGTTTCTGATGAGTCTTTGAACAGAAAGTCCCGCACACTGTTCACAATTTATTAGTTACACTAACGTCTTGGTCCTCCTGACTTTGTCAAGAGTGTTGACGTTGAACACTCTTGACTAAAGTCCAGAAGAACTGTAACATTTAAAGATATATAATAATACTAATACTAATACATTTTATTTATAGGCGCCTTTCAGGACACTCAAGGTCACCGTACAAAAGACAATAATAAAACAATCAATAAAACATGACAGTCAAAAAACGCAATACATAAAACAGCAGTAAAGTGCAACAGTGAGGTCATTCCAGTCCAGATTAAAGGGAGTATGCCTGTCTGAAAAGGTGAGTTTTTGAGGCGGGATTTGAAGGAGGTGACAGAGTCCGAGAGTTCCAGAGGCAGGGGGCCGAGCAGCTGAAGGCTCTCGACCCCATGGTGGATAAGCGGTGGACAGATAGAGCTGGGTGTCATCCGGGTAGCAATGAAATTGAAAGTTATATTTGCGGAAAACACTGCCAAGAGGGAGGAGGTAGATGATAAACAGGAGAGGTCCGAGCACAGAGCCTTGGGGTACACCGGAGGAGAGGGGGACTGGTTGGGATGTAAATGTTTTCAGTTGAACCAACTAAGTGCGGCCAGAGAGATATGATTTAAACCAGTTACGTTAAACATGGTGGTCCGCTATAATGTCTGATAAATCAAATCTACCTGAACAGAAGCTAAACAATGTACTGCTGTAGATGGAGCCACAGCAAAACGTATTTTAGCCACTTTAAAAGCTCAGTATTAGTGTAAGTGTACGCTGTATTTGAATATTTGCTCCCGATAATTCACTCTTTAACCAATCTGTGCTGTGGCAGACCAGCTCCAGTGTTCTGCTACATTAAATCATTGTTTTTGTTGGTGGAGTCTGGTGGCTTTGATATAACAGCTTCACTAACCCATCAGGTGAAAATATTCAAATACAGCTTACACTTAAACTGATTTTTTTGGGTGAGCTTTTTGTAGGTGGCTAAAACTAATTGAGGCAACTACAGGCATCTGCTCAGGGCCATTTAAGTTTAATTCACCTGAGGCCTGTGCTATGAAGCCAGTTCAGCTTACCCAGGATATCTTTTCGTTGGCTGGCTTCACTAACTCGTCACATTGGTCGTCAGGATAACTGGTATCACAAAGTCAACTAGTTCAGTCAACTCTGGGTTTTCCTATCCAGCCACAAGCATGTTCATGTCAAAGAGGCGGTGCTGTCAATTACGAGTGACATCATCAAAGCCATGAATGAAGGAGGCTGCTTCATAAGACAGGAACTGCGACACAGTAAAATCTCAGTGGCGCGGGATGTAAATGTCACTCTGTAATCTTATGATGGAAAATGCAGAAACATTTAAAACACTATCCAGAAAATCACCTTCAGCCGAGACTTGAAATGTGTGTCATGTCACTGGGCTGTATTTGACATTTGTATGCAGTATTTTTTGCTATGTAGTTGGATGATGATGAATATGTCACACAAACACTTTAAAGTAACGCCAGATTGTTTCTGCTGCTGAAGTAAAGGCTGGAAAAGTAATTAATGACTGACGACGTCTGTCTGACCCAAATGTTACATTTATAATAACAGGAGCCAGTTAACAGTGTGTGGACTATTTATCTAATGAAATATTATCTGTTTTCCAAGTCCTAACGACACAGGCGTCTCATGTTATTTTGAGCTGCAGTGATGAAGTCAGAGTGTAAAATATCAATGCTGTCACTGCCACTAAAATAAACTTTGCATGAGTTAAAATCCTGCTAAAATCATGTGTTTACTGTGTAAACGATCTCTGTGTTTGTTAAAAGCTCTGGTTTAAAACCAGTGTAAATACAGCCCTGAAACAATGACATGACCGGCTATTAGTAACTGACCTCTAACCAGATATAGGTTACTCTTTTTTTACCTGAGACTCCAGACTTTCGTTCATGGATACTTTTGTCTTCAGTGATCTGATTGGTCAGAGGTCGGGGTGTTCAACTGTTCAGCATCAGTTGCCATGGTGATTTATCCCAGTAGAAAGAGAACCAGCTTTGTAGCACTGAAAACCCAGAGTTAACCCTGACGTCACTTCCCTAACTCCAAATCCTGCTTCACAGTACAGGCCTCTGAAGTACCCTTAAGTACGTGTAAATAAACATTGTGATTCGGCCTATCCACATTATCCCTAGCCCCCATGATACCTTGCGTGAATTATGAGTGCAACTTCCGGCGTTGACTCAAAACTGCCGATTTCCAGGGGTAACAGTTTGTTTACAGCACTCTATTCTTCTTTCCAAGAGCAATTGGGAAACAAAACGTTGAACACACCACCTGTTACAGCTCAAACAGGATTATGTGATCATACCTCTGCCATCTCTGACAGCCATCTCAAAGCAACCGAGCACGCTAGCAATTAGCTCGCCTTGCTCTGTTAAAATATTAACTTTAACATGTCCCGAGCTAGCTTAAGGTAACATCTGCTCCTTCTAAAGATGATTTCTGATGACTTATTAAGAGATACTAACCAGAGATGGGGACTCGAGTCATTGTGACTTGGACTCGAGTCGACTTGAGTCGCTGTTTTGATGACTTGTGACTTGACTTGGACTTGGAAGTTAAAGACTCAGGACTTGACTTGAGACACAGTGACTTGAATGACTTGAGTGTTATTCACATCATGTTTTCAGTTTGAATATAAAATTAATAAATTAATTAAAAAAAAAAAAACCCGGTAGGAGCGCAGGCTGAGAATGTCGTTGTCATGATTGGATCACGGTTTGGTGGAACTTGTTTTTTAATTTATTTGCTAACATTAACCCCAGAAAACGTGAGCGAACATTCCGACCGGTTCATCACAAGACCGGCTGTACGTTTTATGAACGAGCAACACAGGGTTAAATGAGCTAAATGGGTGATTTTGGCCGCTGCCTTGGTTAGTGTGTGTGTGTGTGTGTGTGTGTGTGTGTGTGTGTGTGTGCGCGCGCATGGGGGTCGTCCCTGCAAAGTAAACATTGTAGCGATGAAGTCAATGTTTACTGACAGTTACTTATATCTTGTCTTTTCACTTTATTGAGATCAGATTCTGCAGGTAAAATTACAATAATAAGGTGACTTGACTTGGACTTGACTTGACCTATTACAGGACTTGACTTGACATAACCTGTGACTTGACTTGACTTGACTTGACTTGCCCAAGAAAAAATGACTTGGGACTTATTTGAGACTTGAAGGTTAAGACTGAGACTTATTTGAGACTTGCACATGTGTCACTTGGTCCCATCTCTGATACTAACACATAATTTAGTATTAACTGTAGCTCCATGTAAAGTGAATAAATGTGATGTTTCCCAGCTAATCCTCCGCTCGTCTGTGTTAACGATGCAGTTTACACGTTTTATTAACTTATTTATTGAAAACTGTTCTGAGCGAAACATGTAGTAGGAGTAAAATAAATAACTTTTGGCATTCATTTTTTTATATGATATAAAGGAAGTGCAGTAAAACAGAGATTTAATGTACGGACGCTGAGTGACAGACCTGTCAGTCTACGTGTCATTCTCTTAAATTCTGATTTTCGCTATGTCTGATTTAAACTCCTGTGGTTTTATTTCTCATATCAATGGTAACCATGGCAACAGGGACAATCCCTTTTTGTTCTGGTCACATGTTCAACACACAGTTGCTGAAGACCAAAATGTAGCTCAGACTGGTTGTTAGTCGTTACAGACGCGGACAGTGCAACAGGTACCAGAGCTCCACAAAGACATTTTAGAAAATGCTAAATTAAGATTAGTTGAATATTTGTTAAGAAATAAATCAGTATTTGCTAAACTGAAGGCAAATTACTTTTCAAAACAACCAGCGTTAGCGGTTAGCCACCAAGAGTAGCCACTGGGTTAACCACAGACAGTCTATGGCACAGACTTATATACATATCTATGGTCTATGGGACTAACTAGCTTACTGCTACTTCCGCTATCCCACCGGAAGTTGCGCCCATAATCATTTCTACAGTAGCACCCTCAGGAATAAGGTGGATAAAGGTAGAAAAACGGAGCGTTTCAGACAGAGGGTGATCCCAGGTATATTCAGGCAGACAGTATGAGACAAATAATGTGTTTTATGACCATTAAAGTAACGTTATGTGAACATGTTCTATTAGAAACCCAGAACACAAGTATGAACCTGAGTATGAGCAGATTAAGGGACCTTTAAAGTCAGGTTTTGAGTAGCACAGGAGGAGTTTACACAGCGTGGTATCTGTACTTTAATTTCAGTAATCTGATTACACGGTGTAAATATGAGTAAACTTGACACCTGTTGTGATTTTAGTGACCTCGTGACCGCCCACTGAATGAACGACCTGTTGTTTACGTTGACGTAGCTCCGCCCCTGACAGTCCGCGTGCTGCTGCTGCTGCTGACAGTCCAGTCGAAGAGAGGACGCTCCCGACCAGCTCAACTCGCTCTAACGGTTATCAGTCAACGTTAACGGCACCGACCTGCTAACTAACCACTTGGACCTAACGAATAAGTTTAGTAGCCTCCGGAGCTAACTGCTGACGGTGAGTAGCTCCGTTAATATCTGCTGTAACGGTTACTAACGGCTACTAACCGAGTGACGGCTAACTTAGCTGACTAGCTAGGTTAACGGTTTAGTGTGCTAGCTTATTAGGCTTATTGTAAACGGTAAGTGGTGAGTGAGCCAAGTTAGCTGGGAGGTTGTTGTTCCGTGCTCGTGAGCTTGTATGGCGACGGTGTATTTGGTTACAGGTGTGTGTGAGTACGTGCGTGCGCGCGTGTCACTATCAGGGTGAAACGTCTCCCGTAGTAACGGTTGCTAAGCCTAAGCTGTCTGTCTGGAGCTAACATTAGCGTCCAGGCGCGTTAATTAGGCAGCGGTAACGGTAGATAATCAGCAGAGCTCTGTGTGTGTGTGTGTGTGTGTGTGTGTGTGTGTGTGGGCGGACAGCGGAGCTGAGAGCATCGGTACACTCAGTTCAGCACAGAAACAACCTTTATTATTGTAACTGTCGATATTTTCATTGATCGATCATTTAAAGTGAAACTAATCGAATCAGGAAAATGGCAAACGCCATAACAAGTCATCAGAGAAACAAAGTGACGTCTTCTGTTGGCCTGTTTTATTATTTATCTCCAATCAGACTGCAGTATTCAAATATGTTTACATGCTCATTAGGGACTGTTCATTATATGTGATGGGGGACGAGGTGGTGCAAAAAGAGGGAGACATGTTAAATAATTTTTAATCCCTGGGGAGGGATTTATGGGTTTTATTTTGGATTATGTTACTGCAGATTTTTAAAGGAAACCTGCAGGCATGCTTTCTTTAAATATTTCCAAAATTACACCATTTATCACAGGCAGAAACTGGAAAAACAGAAACTATAGTTGGATTTTTACATTTCTGACGGTCTTTAGACACAACATGTGCAAGAACACTTTAGTCAGGAAAAAAAGAAGTAACCAAATCTGAGCTTAAAGTAGGGATATTTCATCAAAATCATGTTATTGTACACCTCATTTAAAATCTGGCCAAAAATAAACCGTTTGCAATAACGCACCAGTCGGGGTGTGAATCACCAGAGGATACACAATATGATACTAAAGTCATTATATAATATTATTGTGACTTTAAATATGTTGTGATATGCTGAGTATTGCGATAAAATAGGCTATATTGACATTTATTACCTTTTTCAACTGTAAATTATGTCCCCAAAGAAAAACTTTGTCAACATCTGTTTTATCTGATAAGATAACATTTTCAGCCTGTTCATCTCTCTTCAGCCATTTATTTTGCAGCAAAATGTATCTAGTAGACTGAAAAAGCAACTAAGTTAAATTATTGTAGTGGGCTACCTAAAGTTTAATTTGTATTTGTAATATCAATAATTTATACAATGAAATAATAAATACTTGGCACTGTGTGACAATACGATATTGCCACACAAAAATATCGTGATACTATGCTGTATTGATTTTTCCCCACCCCTACTAATCAGCATGCACGACAAAAGTGAAAAGCTGGGTCTTTTTTCAACTTCAGGATTTCGCCTCCAGCTTTTAACTTCAAAGGGTATGTTTTAAAAATCTAATAACTATTTATGGTGGAGGGAGGGTCATGCATTTTCTGTTAGTCACTCGGGGAGGCTCAATGAGAAATACTTGTAGCTTCAGGGATGGTCAAAATTTAACAAAAATAAAAGTCAAACCCCAGCCATCCCCCTCCTCTGATAAGTAAAGAACAGTCCCTTATTATCCCAGGCTGAGGTGGCATCTTTATTTTGAACACATTTGAAATAATTAGATTGAACATGGAGAAACCTGGATATTTAGCTCCTTATACACGATCACAACATTATCCAGGCTTCATCTGTATACGATGTTTGCATGCACATTCCTGTCCCAGTTATTTTTTAAAGTCTGTTTTTCTTAATACAAGATAACATATTCGGTTGTTGCAACAGTGCAAAGACAGCAATGTACAGATAAATAGAGAAGGTAAAAGATAACAATGTATTTAACAAAAAATAAATAAAAAAGAGACAGAGTACAAATAAGAACGTAATGCTGACAAAAATTGCAATTTAATGTGATTTAAGTGGCAGTCGAGTGTGATTGATAAATAAGTCTATGTAAACAGAGCACACCAGACTGACGATATGATCAGGTAGTGGTACTTAGTGTTTGTCTTTATATAATTTTAGAATATGATGCAAGAATCAGTAACATATCAACATGATATAGTATTGTAAATTATAATGTTATGATGTTAGGTGGACAAACACCATAAGAGCAAATTATTCTTCACAGATCACAATCTAAACAACAACTTACATCCCTGCTTACATGTTATCGGACATCATCCAGGTTTAGAGAAGCCTCAACATACTAGCCAGAGTGCTCAGAAACTGGGATAAGGTGGCATGTAAACACCTGACCCAGGTTTCTAATCCTTCTCTGCATCCTGAACTTGAGTTATGTTAAAGAAAATCTGCTGATGAATGATGGAGTGGTGGCCT
This sequence comes from Epinephelus moara, assembly GCF_006386435.1. NCBI lineage: Eukaryota > Metazoa > Chordata > Actinopteri > Perciformes > Serranidae > Epinephelus > Epinephelus moara. Next base: position 47,468,987 of record NC_065521.1, on the reverse strand, counting down.
ACAGGCTGAAATAAATACAAATGCTGACATTGGTGCTGCAGAGCACTTGAATTGTCTTTGTCCTGCTCGAAGGAGAAGCTAAATCCATCAGTAAAGCAGCTAGAAAGTAGCTCATCCGCAGCTGTTGAGACAGTTTGGTTTAAAATATGTTCTGGATGTGGAGGAGTCAGAGACACATCTGCACCAACGCAGACGATCAGAGCCGCGGATAATACTAGAGGATGAGAATAACCAGGTTTTTGTGTGCTCCATGTTTACGTCATATCCCTGAATATACTAAAAACACACATTCGTATCCTGGTTGTGAGTCTTGTGCTAATTTTGATTTAGATTCAGGATTTAGTGTTTCCATGGAGCACAGAGAAACCTGGTTATTCAGCTCGCTGTATTCACGATCATGACGGTGTCCAGTTTCCGATTGTCTGTGTGCACGTTGTGTCTTTGCTTACTTGACATTTATGTACTGATGAGTTACAGTTTAGATTAAACTTATTTGGTTTCTAGCTCTTCAGATTTTCTGTATTTAACACCATTTAGCTTCTTTATTAATCTCTAGTAACAGCTAAGATACAATTTATGAACAATGGGATCCATTTCTGTGCAACTGTTTTTGGATATTAACTGTTCCAACGGTACATCTCATCTCTGTGCAGCATGTGCTCCAATCTGACTGGTTACTGCAGCTTCACCGTCAGTCAGTGAGTTAGTTATCTGTTTGGGTCAGAGCCAGGTAGCCCACAGGAAGCTCAACATCCATCCAAGCTACTCTGCTGAAACACTGTTACCCAACCTGTCTGCCCACACACAAACACACACACACACACACACACACACACACACACACACATAACTGGATGGCCTACTGCCAGTGTGAGATCACTGGCTGTTTCCATTAGATTCACACAGTTGGATAACACAGTTTGACACAGGTAGACACCCAGAGACAGAGACAGATAACCCAGCAGACAGACAGGTGGCAGAGCTGGGTGATGGAAACAAACGTCATTTTATTTTTCAGCCAAATAATCTGTTGTTGGTGTGATTAGGGTGTTGTCAAGTCCGCTAGTGTCTACAACAAACAACAACAAATGTCAGACCTCTGTGCAGATTCATGTATGAAGTCTTAATTTACAAGTAAACATTTTTATCTGATTTGATTTATTTTTGAAACCAACCTAAAGCTTCCCTCTGTGCTGGACTAGCTGTACCTGCACCCTGTCTGCACAGGATTTACTTCAGCCAAATCTGTCTTACGTGTGTCTGATGGGACAGGTCAGAGCTGCAACGATTAATAGATTAGTTGTTCACTATTAAATTATTTGGCAGCTAATCTGATAATACATCAATCAGTTTAAGTAGTATTTAAAGAAAACAAAAGTCAAAATTCTTTGATTACAGCTTCAGAAATGTGAATATTTTCTGCTTTCTTTACTCCTCTGTGACAGTTCACTGAGTACAGTGAGTATTCACCCCCCTTCACATTATCCAGTGTTGTTGCATCACACCCTGTAATTTAAATGGATTTTTATTTTGATTTTTTGTAATGGACCTACATGAAATAGTCAAACTTTGTGAAGTGAAATGGAAAAAAATTCTAAAAAAAACAAACAAACCAAGGGGTGAGGGAAAATAGATACAGCATAGTATCACAATATTTTTGTGTGGCAATATCCTATCATCACACATTTATTTTTATTATATAAATTATTAATATGACTAATACACATTAAACTTTAGCTAGCCTACTAGAATAATCTAATTGCTTCTCAGTCCACCAGATAGATTTTGCTGCAAAAAAGTGAAAGTTTTATCTTATTAGATAAAACAGATGTTGATACAGTTTTTCCTGGGGAACATACTTTACAGTTGAAAAAAATTAATACATCGCGATATATTGCAATACTTACCATATTGCAACATATTTAAAATCGCAATTACCACTAATACTTAAGTGACCATATGTATTCACCACATTTGCTATTGAAGAGTAGCCAGAAAGTTCAGTTTTAGTCTAATATAACCAGAGTACTGTCTACCACATATATTTAGGGAGTCTCCCACATGCCTTTTGGTGGACAGATGTGCTCTTTTTTATTTCTTCTTGTAAGGCTTAAAGTGGTCCAGTGGTCAGATACTCCAGTCTCCGCTGTGGAGCTCTCCAGCTCCTGCAGGTTTATCTTTGGTCTCTTTGTTGTCTCTCTGATTACTGCCCTTCTTGCCTGGTCTGTGAGTTTTGGTGGGCGGCCTTCTCTTGGCAGGTTTGTTGCGGTGCCATATTCTTCCCATTTTGTAAGAATGGATTTAATGGTGCTCAGTGGGATGCTCGGAGCTTCAGATATTTTTTTAGAACACAACCCTGATCTGTGCTTCTTCAGGACTTGGTCCCTGACCTGTTTAGAGAGCTCCTTGGTCTTAATGGTGCAACTTGCTTATTGGTGCTGCAGATTGAACTTTACTGCACTTAAGCGGTTACAGATATTTACATTATTTAAGGGTTGTTTTTATCTTTTATGGCCAAATGTAAATAAGAAAGGGGCGGCAGCTTCTTCTGTAACTGATAATGTTAAATGGGCATATTGTCTCACATCGATCTCAGGCCCCTGAATTGCATTGAATCGAAATCACATCGAGACAGACTTTATGATGTCAGCAAAAATAGTATCATTGTCTAAAGAATCGATATAATATTGCATAGATATTATTAAACTAGTGATTTACACCCCTACTGATGATGTGACTTCTGAAGGTAACTGTCAGCACCAGGTTTTATTTAGGGGCGTCATAGCAAAGGGGCTGAATACATATGCATACAAAACCTTTCAGTTTTTTTGTTTAATTTTAAATTTGTATTTTAGAAGTTTTGTTTTGCTATTTCACTCAACCAATTTTTGACTATTTTGTGAAGGTCCTATCTAGAACTACTGATTGACATTTTTCCCCATTTTTGACACCAAGAAAAGAAAAGCCGTTGTTGTCATGTTAAAGCCATGTTATATTTATCTTTTATGAAACATTTATATGCCCTCAATGTGAATTTTCCCCGGTGGTATAGAGAACTGTATTGAATATCCATATCTGTATTGTATCGTGACAACACTAGTTTCCTGTAAAACAGTAATGTAACTCTGATGTGCTACTTTCACTACATCACCTTCTTACTACTCTTGCTTTCTAAAAGACCTCTGCAAGAAAACAAATGTCCTTTAGTTCATACTGACCTGCAGAAATCCGGTGCTTATATTTATCTGAAGTGTCCTATGCAAAAGAAGGTCTGTTTAGATTTTCTGAGAGCTCAGAAAAGCAGCTTTTGTTTTTATCACATTCACTTCCCAGATGAGCACATCCCAACTTCTGTACACTAATTACTTCTGTCGTCTGTGTGATTGATGTGTGTGTCAAATAGGACAACGTTACATAACGCTGCCATTGTGTGTTTAAATTTACAATACCATAATTACTTAGCTCGACATTTGTATGAAAGGGAGCTGCTGTCAGTAATGTCAACAATATTTAATTGATTGATTTACCAGTTCAGAACCATTTTGGCTTGACGTCATCAACAGAAAACAATGAATGCTTTATCATTACATCAGCAGAGCAGGTGGACTGACGCTCACATGTGACATAACAGCAGTTACCTGACTGACACTGTCTAACACTACACCTGTCTCTCTCTACGTTTGTGTGTCTGGAAGGCGTGTCTCATCAGGTTGATTGGCAGTAAAGCAGTCCTATGATGGAGGAGCTTCACGACGTCCAGCTGACTGAGATCAAACCACTCCTGACAGGACAGGTGAGGAGGGGGCGGGGCTTAACTGGGGTCATGGCCTGTACCTGCTTTAGAAAGTTGGGTATCCAGGACTCACAACAGTGTGCTGTTCAGTCAGAAAATCTAAAGCAGGAGAAACGTGTCTAACAGATGTAGCTGCCTGCAGCTTAAAGAGCTGATTTAATAAACTTTATTTTATCAGATGTGATATTTTGCTCATGTTTAACCAGGTCTGTGTGACCGCGGTGAAACTGACAAACTGTGTGAAGATAAACAGTGTAAGACGTGCCCTGTGCTCCCAGCTCCCACAGCTCCCTGCCCGTCTGCTAGTACAAATCCACCAGAGAGTTTAACGACGCTGCCAGCACGGGGGCATCTTAACAACATTCATCTGTGACAGACCTGGTTAAAAATCGGCAAAGTATCTCTTTAAATTTCCAAATACAGCAATTTTTCAATATATCCGACAGCACATGAATAAAGGACTATCCAATAAAAACATGTCCTCTGATATATAAAGTGACTATGATCAGAATCATATCCTGGATACTTTAATATCTGGATAAACTCATTTCATAACAATAATGATGAAAGAATTTCTCTCTGTCTCCTCAGAATGGGAGAAATCTCCAGGACTTTGACTGTCAGGTGAGTTCAGCACCATCAGAGCTTCACACAGTCAGCACACCGTTTCCTCTCTGTTAGCATCGTGAGCTGCTGGAATCTGAATCAGAGTCAGACCTTTCATCAGGGACATAGACAAAAATATTTCTATATCATGTTTTTCAAGGTTGGAATATGAAACATGTTAGTTAAAAGTACATCAGTGTCTCTGAGAGGCTCAGAATTTATCACATAGTTTTTCATAATGACGGTATAAATCCTATTATAATTCAAATTAATGATTCAACAAGAGTCACTGACATAGGCGCAGAAGCTTCCAGTTGTCTCTCTGTCAACTCCACTAAATTTGTGCTGAATTGGTGCTAAATTTAGGCTCTTACGTCTATTCTGCAAGTGTTAGTGGTGCTTTTTTTGGTTGGCTTTGGACGATGGTGGTTGTGGTTGCGAGTCGCTCCTCAGGATTCGGAAATCAACTCACCGTCCTGTAAACTCTCCCTCAGCCAACTTCTAGCTAGCCAGCTGCTAGTTAGCCATGTCGAGGTTTTCGAATGTTAATATCGAGGAAAAGATGGAGTTGATGGCACCAGCTGAGCTAAATTCTGCTCGCCATTGCACAGACATTGGAAAATAAATGGGACGACCTCCATGCCGCATCAGTTTCCTACAGGATATCAGGAACTGTGATATCCTTTGATCCACCGACACTTAGCTAAATCCTGGACGGTGACATTCAACCAGGTGACCCTTTTTTGATACGCTGATCTGACAGAGCAGAGAACTCTGGGAGAGAAGGAGAGGAAATGTGGCTTCATGGTGAATAAGGACTGGTGTGACAGTGGGAGATGCTGTCCTGTTACTGCTGAGGATCAATGCTATACACTGTTCAGAGCCGGCTGCAGAGCAGAGTCGCTGCCTGTGTTTGGCAGGAGCGACATCGAGGTCAGGGTGTGTGCGGACAGTCAAATCATTCCACAACCAGAAACCACGGATTACCAGAACATCCAGAAACATTTACATGATAAGTGCACAAGTTAAATGAGCTGATGGGGTCAAGGTTCACTGGAGTTGTACTTTGTATAATTCCATGTGACAAACAATTGATTGACAGATAGATATTCAGAGCAGCACGTTACAAAGGCTAGATAAAAGATAGATAGGAAAAGAAGAGACCAGTGGCTCAAAGAATCATTTTTAGGAGGAGTGTGTGAGGCAAACTGTTCACAAGCTGTCAAACATCAGGCCGAAGTCAGCTGGATAACCTTCAGCTCCACACACACAGATTGATCAGCAGGACTCATCAGACTGACGTCAGTACAGCGGGTCAATTTGCATCAATACCTCTGATCAGAGAGTTATTTTAAATTAGAGCACAGTAACAGCTCTGTCTCTCTGTCTGCTCCTCCAACACATCCTGTGAGTTGTTTTGAAGCCATATCCACTTTATTACTGTCTGACAGTCAACTGAAAAACATAAGTTCATTTCAGGGAAGGCTGAATTTTCAGCTACACACAGACACACACAGCCTTGAAAAGAAAATGAACACAAGAAATATATAGTTTGAGTGGTATGTTTTTCTCAGTAGGTTGTCGTGGGCTTTATTAACTAAAAACATTTCAGAATCATATTTATTACATATAGCATTTTAAATGTAATGATCAGAAGTCTCTTTCTGAGTTATAAATATCTCTCTGATGGCCCTTTGTCAGTTTGCCGTCTTCGCTGCTCATGGGGGATAATATCAGTTCTGTAAATAATCACTACACTTGTAATATTTCCATATCAAACAGTCTGAACAACGAGCGAGAAAAACTTTTAATTAAAAAGCTGCTCGCAGGTCTCAAGTGACTCAGCTGTGGTTTGTTTTATGGTTTTCTTGTAATGGTTGTGAATCTGATTTCCCCGTGGGATGGAAGGAGCTCAGGAGGGAAGATAAAGAGCAGAGGAGGAGAGGAGAGGAAGGCGTGATGAAACCAGTGAAGGATGGAAGGAGGGCAACAAGTGGTTGGCTGTTCAGACCTTAAGACCTTACTGCTCTCAGCCAATGACTACAGAGATTATTCCTCTTGATCCCATCATGCCGCCTCCACTATCTCTTTCTTCCTCCACTTGGCAGAAGGCGAAAGGACAACAGCTGACCACCGTCTCTGCTGACCTCTCTAATATCTGCTTTTTATGAACCCTTGTGTCTTTTTTGTTCCTCTCTAAAACTCTCCCCTCTCCTCCTCCTCCTCCCCCGTCAGGATGACTGACTCTCTGGATTTGCACCAGATCTCCTGTTCTTTAGGAGTTGGGGTGGTGAGTTAGCCAGTTAGCCATTCATTAGCCTGCTTTCCTTGCCAGCTGCTAGCTTCAAAGAGTCAGCAGCCTCTTAGCTGGTTAGCTAGTTAGCTTGCTCATCTCTACCTGCAGACATGCTGTTAGCCTGCAGACAGCAAACTGTTTTTAATACTCGGCTGTGTGTATCTTGCTTCAGTTGTTAGAGTGACATCAGTCAGTCACACTTTAGAATCAGCTTTATCACACACAAGGAATTTACTTTGGTGTTTTGGTGCATACCAGCAAACATAGTAAGAGAAAAGCAAGTGCTACAACAGTCAAGAAATAAATGTAGAATAGAAAAGATAAAGATATGTACAGTGTATCTGCTGCTGTTAAATAAAAGTGCTTTACAGAATTAGAAGTTGAGTTTTGTGCAGGAATGTGCAAAACTATTTACTAGGGAAAGTTTTAAAGTTCACAGTGTTATTTAATTAAACACTTTCCATTAAAGGCCCAGTGTGTGGGATGCAGGGGGAGATATTAGCAGAAATGGATTATAATAATCATAACTATATGATAACATTAGTGTTCGGGCTGAACCTGACTCAGACTTATGTCAGCCAACTCAGATTTTGCCTTTTAATACGAATATTAGACGATTCTTTGTTTTACCCCCATATAGAGTTTTAAAGTTTAAACGGGGCTCAGCGGGACGTTCAGTGTGACAGCAGAATTCAGGTAATATAGTAAACAAGCTAACTGCACTAACAACGATAAGAAATGTGCAACAGCATTTTTTGCCAACACTATATATCAAACAAAAGCCAGAGACTGTGTTGTATTAAGTATAAGCATCTGTGAGCTGTAAATTCACCAACTCCAAGCAGAAGAGTGAGGATAATGTTATTCTGAAGCCTTATGGTGGAAAGTTTCTCCTCCTCTGTGCCGCTGCGTCACGTCCACATCTGTCTCTGTACCAAAGAGTAGCGTGAAAGTCAAGAGCGCTCACCGTGTAGCAAATCTGGGGGCCAAAACATCCCCAGACGTACACTGCACAACACACTGACTAGCAAAGAAAAACTTGCTCAACTTGAAGCAGTCTCACTTTACTGAGGTCTCTGTCTGACGATTTGAATCGCTGACTTTCAAGGGGCAGCCCTAATTAGTGTTTGATCTCCTGAAACTAAACATCATTGTGTTTTAGTAACCTTAAAATGACCCGTTTATATCTACACACAGAGTCGGTACCATGGATGTATAAAGAGACCTGGATACAGCGTTGGAGGCAGGATCCCGTTCATTCCTTTGAAAGCATGAAGCCAGAAAAGCTTAATTTCCGCGGTACAAAATTACCTGGGTGATGGGCATGTCCTCCCCATCATTGGGCCCATAGAGCAGACGCACTAGAGACTTCATTAAAATGATTTAATCTTGCAGCTCTTCTAGACTTTCCAAGTGTTATTTTACAGAACGTATCCACTGATTTACAGGCATCTCTTTCCTAATGTAAGTCAATAGGAAAAAGTCTTTGAGGGCTCTGTGACATCATGTGACAGACTTGGGAGTTGTAATTCCACTACGAAAATTGGCTTCAAAGCCCAACGCACTTCCTGGGGGCCCGGCAGATCGTCCTCCTCAGAGTCCACCATGTTGTTTCTACAGTAGCCCTGAACGGACAAACCAAACACTGGCTCTAGACGGCACCATTCATGTGTTTGAGCACATGCTACATGCTTGGCACACGGTAGAAGTTTCCCTAGGTTGCAATCTACATCCTCACTGCTAGATGCCACTAAATCCGACACACTTCCCATTAAAGTACCTGCATGTATTTTACAGAGACAGACAGAAAGGGTAGTGTGAGAAATTCAAGTGTTACAACTTAAAAACAGGAAATGCAATGGTAGATCTTCAAAGAAGAAGAAATATATTTAGTTAAAAGTTAGATTGAAATGGTTAAAAAGATTTGTTTGTACCAATTTAAAGATGTCATACAGAAGAAAAGAACAGAGCACAGAAACATTACATTTCTTACTTTACTGTCAGATTTATCTCCATCCATTGTTTAAGTCTGTGACAGTAAGTGTGTTTGAGTTTTTAGTTTTTGCCTTTTTGCAGACAGTCAGTAACATTTTACAGAGAGGGATGAAAATGTTATGAGGTTTTTAAGTGTCAGTGTTTTCAGCTCTCTACAGCTCATCTGAGAGGCTCCTTCAGTGAGCAGCCTCAACACATTATTAAGCCCTGGTTTTAAAACTCATGCAGTTTGACAGTGTAATGACAATCTGTGTGTGTGCACAGCATGTGAGGAAGCTTAAGATTTCATTAATAGAATCTGTCAGGTCGTTACATGGTCGGTTCATTAATGAGATTACTGGGCAACACCTCAGCCTGTGTGAAGCCATTCATCTGTCTGTCCATGTTCTGTCTGTAACAAGCTGAATATGTTTTACTACACAGCTTCTGATCATCATCTACATTCTGATTTCTATCAAATAATCCTCCCGAAACATCCCAGAGTTATCTTGGTGCGTCCATGTCTACAGTGGATGTACTATACTTATCGTGCACGTTCATCTGTTGGTTGGTTGGAAACACAAACACCTGATAGAACATCTGCCCTCCACTCGGCTGCTGATTTCTGACCAAAGAAATGTGATGTATCAGTTTTCCAGTGAGCAGCTTCAGCCTGTTAAAAGCTGCTGACTGTCTCTGTGATATCAGGACCATGTTTTTGTTCTTTACTCATGTTACAATGAAAGTCGGGCTCAGAGGAGCCCCACTGGTACATGCCCTCCGTGTCACTTCTCTCGGCTGAGTGTGATTTATTCTACAGCATGAAATGGATTTAGTGAGTTCACCCTCGAGGCTGCTGTTGTGCTGTTTGTTGTCGGTGCAGACAGGGTGATGTTTGTTTGTTGTTTGCTGTGTTGTGCAGGAGCACGATGTGGAGACGGCCCACGGTGTGCTGCACGTTACCATGAGGGGAGTTGCTAAGGGCAACCGACCCACAATCCTCACCTACCATGACATCGGACTTAACCGTGAGTAAATAAGCACACACGCATTCACAGTCGTCATACAGTACAGTACATATACTATAGAGGTACAGTACGGAGAAAAAATATATGGTAAACAAGGACTCAATGCATGACGTGTGTGTGTGTGTGTGTGTGTGTGTGTGTGTGTGTGTTTGTTTATGTGCACGTAGATAAGTCTTGTTTTAACAGCCTTTTTAACTACGAAGACATGCAGGAAGTGACACAGCATTTCTCCGTTCTGCACGTTGATGCTCCAGGACAGCAGGAGAACGCTCCTGTATTCCCCACCGGGTAACGCACACACGCACAAGCACACGCACACTCACACACTCACAGGTGTGTTTTCCCAAGGTTCTTATGTGACTTGTTGTTCTTCAGCATTAAAGCCCCCCTCCAGTCAGCGCTACCTTCTGTTTAACGGTTAAGGTTCTTTCACAAACAAAGAATAGGGGTGTGGTTAATCGTCAGACATAATATATCACTATGGCAACCAGATTGCAGCTGCAGTCGTTTACTGTTAATCAGAGGACAAATGAGACAAGAATTAGCACAACCCACGGACTCTGTCCTTCTCACAGCTGTCGGTTTAACGTAGTAACGAGGCGCCGTTTTACTGCTGCTGCACCACGAAGCCGCGCCCCCGCACACCGGCCACAGTGCACCACAGCAGGGATAGATATGTTGCCGAGGTTTGCTGTTTGAAATACAGCTATTGGACATTTCGGAGGTGCTGTGCTCTCACCTCAGCTCTCAGCACCAACAGCACAGAGGGCAGCACTATGAATCTTTTTATCTTTTGCTTACCTGGCGGGACTTTTTCTTGTTGCTGTGTGAAAGTGTTGTTTGTGTCTGGACTGAAAGTTGTGCACTTCCCTGTTTTAGTGCTTGTAGATGGAGCAAACATTTTTAAAAGGTCCTGAAACTGCATTTCAAACAGTGGACATATCTGTCCATGCTGCACATACAGACATACACATACAAATGCCATTATGAAAATAAACAACATACTAAACTAAGATGTAGGAAACTAAAAACATACAGTGAAGACACTCGTTAGCCATGCAGTAATTTAGACTGACATATGTACAGACAGACAGATAGACACACCTATACAGACCGATATAACTAAGGCCATGATGAAGCTGATGAGTTAGCTCGCAATGATGTTGATGACAGTGCACCTGCAGAAGCTTGGAGGATGATGTTTGACCTGCAGATTCTACTATAGTCATACATCATCTTTCTGTTTCAGCAACAACCTGCTTTTTTTTTTAGCTTTCAGCACAAAATTAAGTTTCCTGTGATTAGTGTGACTAATCAGTATCGTCAGGAAATGATTTAGAAAAACAAGAAATATCATAACATTTTTAAAATGCACTAAAGAGGGTCTTTAAATACTCATTATACAGAAAAAATAGGAAACAAAATCTTTGTTCGAGTCCCCTTTGTTCAACAACACAGCTGCTGGCACAGTGTCGTGATCAGAGGAAGGAAAATAAAAACCTCTGGGAGTAAAGGCTCAGTGACGAGGACTCTCCTGTGTAACATTAATGTCTTTAAATAAAACAAACAAAGATTTCCTGCACTGTGTGTCAGTAAGTACAACAAAGACCTCCATGAGGCAGTGCATTGCTAAATATATATATAGATGCAGCACAGCTCAGTGTGCGAAAGGATCGACAGGAGCAGTTTTTGCTTGTCAGCAGTGTTAACAAAATATTGGATATTAGGGTTAGATAGATTACAGTCCAGTTCAAGATGTGTTACTGGACCCATGTTTACATCCATCCTGATGTGTGTGTGCAGGTACCAGTACCCCACCATGGATGAGTTGGCTGAGATGCTGCCGTCTGTTCTGACACAGCTTCAGTGAGTCGCTGTCTTCTCTGTGATGCATGATGGGTGTTTTAGATTCAACTACAGACAGTTGGTTAGTTCACCCTGACGTATATGTGTGTGTATGTGTGTGTCATCATCAGGGTGAAGAGTGTGATAGGTATCGGCGTCGGAGCTGGAGCCTACATCCTCACCAAACTGGCTGTGAGTTTATCCGCTTCACTCAGCAACAGAGTAATGAAGCAAGGTTAACTGGAGAAGCTCAGTCAGAGCCTACGACAGGACGGACTGTTGTCTGTCTTTTTTTCTGTCACATCACTTCCTCTTGCTGTTGGCCTGGTGGTAATAATGATGATGATGATGATGACAGTGGTGATGATGACGACCTTTGCTGTTGTGTTTCAGCTGAAGGAGCCCACTCTGGTGGAGGGTTTAGTTCTGATCAACATTGATCCCTGTGCCAAGGGCTGGATGGACTGGGCTGCCTCCAAGGTTTGTCCTGCCCACCACTCACACACACACACACACACACACACACACACACACACACACACACGCTTTCATAATCCCAGGTTTAATTGACAGTTTCAAAATAAAGAAGGTTCATTCTTGACCTTGACAGCAATTCTCAGTCTATAGCCGGGGTAGCAGAAGGTCGCCAGAATTTCAAACTTCACCCTCCTCCTGCAGCTCTTACCTTTCTCTCCTAAGCCCCTCCCGCCAGATGACCACAGGCATATGCACGAGTGTTTCCCATATGATGCAACTTTACAATGAATCTCATTTCATGGTAGGGTTGCACACAGCTCATCCACTCAGCCCCCTCTCTCCCCGCTTCTTCTCTCTCTGTTTATCACACCACAAATGAGAGAAGAGTTAGCTACTTAGCCACCACACGGTCCCTCTGTGGACTTTGCTGGAAGGAGAGTGGGCGGCAGCTCTGTCCTTTGGTCGGTGGCGGCGGTGGCTCGAATTTGTTCAGCACCAGACCCAACATGTTTAACAGTAGCAACAGAAAGTTTGCTGATCTGACGGTTGTAGCTATGTGGTGCCCCTGGGGTTTGAGGGGGTGGATAAAAGTTGCTGGCAAGGTGTTCATCTCTGGAGCTGCTGCCTGCTCTCCTCCCGGGGAGGTGGTCTGTAGCAGCAGGGAGTGAGGTGGAGGACACTCTGTGATTTGAAGCTCGAGCTAACATTGGCTATGTAAATGTGACATCATCTCTGACATGGTGTACAGATGTTGACATGTTACGTTTCGTTTATAGTCGGTTTATATCCATTGTCCTTTTTTGAGTTGCTCAGTGTAGAAAGTCGTTGCCAATGCAGGAACTTTTTCTGAAGGATTTTTCTGCTATAGAATCAGGCTTTTACCATCTGAAGGGACGTGCACGAGCATCTGCATTTGTAGAATAGCCAATAGGAATGCCATCTCCCTGCAATGGCCAGTGATTGGCCAAAGTTTCCCGTCACTGGCTAGATATTCTAAAGCCTGAAAACAGAGTCAAGACAAGGTGTAGAGGTGTGTCTTTCTCTCAGACCATTTGAAATACAACATGCACAAAGTTTAATATGGGTTTCTTGCCCAGTGACGCCAAAATTAAACTGCAGGCCCCAGCTTTAAGGGTTTAGTTGAAGTGTCTATTGACATGTTTGAACTGTCAGCTGAAGAGTAAGAGATGAAAGCAGCTGAATTTTTTTGTATGTGGTGAAATACGACAATAAAATGTGATGCTTTTGTTTCCTGCAGCTGAGTGGCTGGACGAGCAACCTGGTCGACATGATCATGGGACACCACTTCAGCACTGTGAGGACAAACTAGTTTTACAAGACCTTAAAGCTTTATAAGACCAATTTGTTAAGCTCCACTGACCTGTGAGCTGTCTGTGTGTTTGTGTGTGTGTGTGCAGGACGAGCTAACAGAGAATATGGAGATCATCCAGACGTACAGACTCCACATCTCTCAGGATATACCGCAGGACAACTTGGCCATGTTTTATAACAGCTACAGCAGGTATGAGACCAAACACTGTGTGTCTCTGTGCAGTTTAAATGTCTTCACTGGGGTTATGTGGCTGATCTACAAACACTTGTGTATGTTAAGCAACCATGTTGGCTGTTATTAGAAATTAGTTAAGATTGGAAAGACTGAAGACAAAACATTACAGTTCAGTGCATTATTTACTGAGACAACCTTCTACTTCATCTTGTACTGTGAATGTTATCACTGCTGCTTCTGTCAACATGAAGCTGCAACTGAGCTGTTCTGTGAGCTCAGTGAAAAACCAAAATATTGTTCTGTATCGTCTTCCTCAGTGTGTTTACTTCAAAAGGACTGTTACAGCAGCTGCCTGGAGTCTGTATTTATGTGTGTGTGTCTGTGTGTGTGTGTTAGTCGTGCTGAGTTGCAGATCGAGCGGCCGATCCCTGGTCTGAATGAAAACACAGTCACCACACTCAGGTATCATTTCTTCTTTCTTTGCTTTATTTAGTAATTATACCTTTCCACTGACACGTCCTGTTAGAGCTTATCTGACTCTGTGTGTGTGTGTGTGTGTGTGTGTGTGTGTGTCTCAGGTGTCCCGCTCTGCTGGTCGTTGGAGACACGTCGCCTGCTGTTGATGTCGTGGTGAGTGTCTGCTCTGTTTCCTTGACAACAGCTAGTAGGTGACGTCAGATTGTTGTTAATACTGCGTGTGTGTGTGTGTGTGTGTGTGTGTGTGTGTGTGTGTGTGTGTGTGCGTGCGTGTGCCTTGCAGGTGGAGTGTAACTCCAGACTGAATCCCACCAAGACCACTCTGCTTAAGGTACCCATCTGTCTGTCTCCTCTCTTTTCTCACCCGTCTCTCTCTGTACTCTGCTGTTAGGTGTCGTCGGTCTGTGATGTTCAGCCATCCCAATAATTATTCAGTGATTTACTATTTCGGTGTTTTCCCTTTAGTCGACGGGGGAGTTTTTAATCTGGAGGTTTGGAGAAATCCCAGTGGGCCTGTACAGTTCTGGGCCAGTTACTGTGGGTTGTGTGGACTCATGTGTGGACTGAGCTGATAAATCTGAGCATGCACATCTCCTATCTTCTCGTACTAACAAAAACATACACAGTTATTTAACTGCCAAACTCGAGTCCACAGTGGAGTAACTGAGAAGCCCCTCCCAAAATGGTACAGTCCCACCTTGAGCTAAAGTCTGGACATTTTGGCAAAGTGCAGCAGTAGTTCACACACCAGGTTGAAGATGGAAAGAAACATATAACAGAAGTTAATAAATACGGCCAATAGAATACTGTTTAAAGGGGAAATTGATTCCCAGTTCCTCCTTTGTTCTGGTTTAGATTATAGTTCTTATCTGGGTGCATCTGTTAATGAATTTGGGAGTGATCTTGTGTTTAGCATGTGGTTATGGGTCAACCTTAAACTATGAGTAAGTCTGAATTGAACAGTCTGTGGGGACTTGGCTCTGAACTGGATGGTTACTAGTCCAAGTCTCTGTATGGACTGAGTACTGGCTTTGGACTGGCATGTGGAGAGGTGCCAGTTTGCCTCCTGGGCACTGCTGAGGTGTCCTTGAGCAAACCCTCAAACTGCACCAGGAGTGTCATACTATGGCTGACACTACACTACCACCCTCGTTTAATACATGTGTGTATAAAACAGATTTGCGAAGAGGTACATTTCAACTGCCAGTTGACGGATTTTTTTTCAGTACACTTTTTTATTTATGAAAATGTCTTACATTTAATGAGTACAGAAATAAAAGAAGAAAAACAGAAGCAGTCCACAGGGTGAAAAAAGATGAATATGAGGTCATTGGATGTTTAAAAAGTCAAAGCAGACTTTCCTAATTTAAAGTAGGATCTCACATGGTACTTCTAAATCTGTCTCGGCTAAATAAACACACCATTTTCTCCACCGTTTTTCTCCCAATTCTTTTTGCAGTCGTATGGAAGAGGTCATCTGCTCCAGAAGATGTGAATGTTAAACAGTATTAAAACAGAGGCTAGCAGTTTTTCTGGAGCCAGTATTTTGTAATGACTGTTTTACTTGCCGCCAGCAAGATCTTAATAGATAGATATCATCTTTACTTAGTATGTCAGGGATTTGTCCACGATTAAAGGATGTGAATGTTGCATGAGTCTTTGAATGATTGTTGCTACCTCCTTCCAGAAAGTCTGAACAGAAGGGCAAGACCAAAAAACACGGGCATGGTCAAACAGTTTTTTTGGACTTCTGTTTGGGCGTGATGAAAAAGCACATCAGGTTTTTCCAGCAGAAGTCCAGCAGCAGGTCGGGGATTTGGTGGAGGACGACCGTGTTTCCCAGGCATCAGTGTCCAGCTCTTTTTCCCCATCATTGTCTCACAGTCTGCAGTCCCTATTCACTGATGTGAAGCCATATTAAACCTGTAATGCCCCCTGAGTTATAAGCATCAATACATATATGAATGAGCCAGTTGCCTAATTGAGTGGACTGACATATAAAGAAAATTTAATTTGAAAAATTTTGCTCTCATCACATGTTGTGTTATTCTTTGTGTCTCCACCAGATGGCGGACTGTGGAGGACTTCCTCAGGTGGTGCAGGTGAGTCTGAGGGGTCTGTGTGGACGTCCACGTGCAACCTATTTTTTGTGACAGTGTGGACTGTCGGCTGCACGTGCTCCAATCTCTTGTTCCAAACTCCAGTTTAGTCCAGAACACTGCAGGTCAAGTTAGTTTTAGGTTGGATATTTGACAGATATTCCTTCCGGACCCAGCAACCGCTTCTTAGCTCTGTTTTCACTCGATGTCAGTAGTAGAAGAATGGTAACCTCACCTCTCAGCCCTCCCGTTCATTGCCGGGGTTTGACATGAACTGTCAGTTGTACTGAGAATAGAACTGTGTCTGCAGCTGTCATCAGATGTTTGATATGGAAAGTATGTCTGAGACTAACTGTTCTCATACTGTGAGCTTAAAGACTAAGATTGCAAAACAATACTGACGTGCCCATATGTGCTCTGGTTGGTGTAGTAGTTCCTTGTGATCCGTTGCCAATACATTTAAATGAAATTGATGAAGGACAAAATCCACAGTCATCATTCTGTGGAAAAATGTATTTTAAAATTCAGCTGAAGTTAACCTGAGGTTTCAGAAGTCTGAGTTATATAAATAAACTGGGTATCTTCCACCAGTCTGTCGCAGGATTTCCTCTGTGTAATTTCAGGACAGTGTTTCCTTGCTGAGCTGCGGTGGAGAGATAATAACACAAACAGAGAATTTTATACTGAAAAGTCTGTAAATTTGATTTGTCTTACTGATTTTTACACTCAACAAAAAAGGGATTAGACGGGGATCTCTTCACAGTGTGTGTGGACAGGAGGAATGATCACTTTTATCAACAGTCTGACTAAAGTGTGTTTGTCTCTCCTCAGCCTGGGAAACTAGCCGAGGCCTTCAAGTATTTTGTCCAGGGGATGGGCTACAGTGAGTATCTTCTAATGTCTCTGTTCATGTCACTGGAGGATCACACACTCCTCCGTGGCTTTTAGACACACACATGTAAATCTGAGAGAAGAGATACTAGAGTTTCTTTAAAGGTCCAGTGTGCAGGATTTAGAGAGTGTATTGGCAGAAATTGAATATAATTTGAAAAGTATGATGTCTGTAGTGTAAAATCACCTGAAAATAAGCTGCTGTGTTTTCATTACCTTAGAATAAGCTGTTTATATTTAGATAGGGAGCGAGGCCTCGTCTACAGAGATCACCATGTTACACCACCATGCTTTTACGGAAGCCTAGAACGGACAAACCACCACTGGCTCTAGATAGGAACATTCACGTTATCATGTTCTGTCACTGTACTTGGGAGCCCCTCTGTGACGAGCAGCATTGGAAAAACACCCTTTTTTAAATGTTGAAACTGTTTTATCCAGTGTTTCTACCTGTTTTAATCACTGGGTCCATCTGTTTTGCTCTCTGTAAAAAAAAAAAAACCCTGAACATCTAGATCTTAAGTTATTAGAGGAAAAAGGTGAGCACAGATTAGCAGGTGCTGGGCTAGCAGGCCGTCTCCGACATGCCAAATAGCTTTGGAGAAACACCGATTTGAAACATCAGACGGCTTTCAGTGTTTTTTGCTGGTTTAAATCACCCAGCGAGAGTCAGAGGCCTCTGTAGATATTTCAGCTCTAGTTTAAACCTCCTGAACATCTGGATCAGAAATAAGGTTTGAGCACACATATAGTTATCAGAGAAAAAAAGATGAGCACAAGCAGTGCGTTTGTGACCTGCCCTAACACTGGTTTGTAAAATAAACTGCTTTATTTAAATCAATCTAATTTAAATCAACTGGTCAGTTTGTTCTGGAGATGAGGAGACCATTCAGCTCCCCCTAAAACCCTGTGAAGCACTGATCACCTTTGAAGTTTTAACCAGGAGAAGTTTCAGCTGGTTACAATCTGCAGTGTTCACAGCTAGATTCCATTAAATCCGTCTAAATCTTAAACCTGGACCTTTAAATTCTTTTTAATTAACAAGAAAAAACTGAATTCTGTCTGTGGTTTTTTTTTTATGTGTTCGCAACTTCCTGTTGGTCTTTGTCTCTCTGTGTTAACATGGTCCTCTTATATGTTCTAACCTGTCCGAGTTTAGCAATAGTCACATTTTAGTCATCTAGTTATTGGTACTTATAGTTTAGTCTTAACTCTTTTTTTGTGCGATTAATTCATCAGTTTATATTTTTGAACTGTTGTTTTGTCATGAATACTTTCACACAGAATGCGAACGTTACGTGCCGAAATAAGGAACAATCTATTTCAAAACCGGGACAATTTCTTTGAGCTTTTGCACCACAAATAAAAGAATCCACCACCAATCACACTGTGAGGAACGGCTGTCACATCACAACTTCTTAGTGGCAGACCTGTTGATGGTTTGTGTTCCCCAGAACCCTGTATTATATGACAAATATGACAAAGGACACAAAAAACAATAAAGACAATGATATCAAGGACAATATGTGGAGTCACATCGCTGAAAAATATGGCAGCACTGCAGTCCAGAACAAGACAGCAAACTTTATTACTCCTTTCGTTCTTACCTTTCACAATAAAAGCCTCAGACATATACACTGCATCACCGTTCACCAGAGGGAACTCAGATTCATTCAAAACAAATCTATTCCAACCTTTAATTCAACAAGAGTTGCAGCTGCCACAGATTAAAGGGAAATTTCAGTTTATGTCAACCTGTCTCCTATCGTCCTAAATTTGTTTCAAGTGACTAGTGACGAAAAATAATAGTTAGCATGTTAGCCGTTAGCCTAGATACAGCCGGGGCGCATAGTAGCGTCAGACCTGTTAAAACGTAAGTGAACGGGCAACCTTCAAGTGCAAAGTTAGTCCACTAAACAAGCTTTTT
>NC_065521.1:47441233-47449698 GCF_006386435.1 Epinephelus moara | reverse complement strand
TCTTTGTGGAAAAAAAGCTTGTTTAGTGGACTAACTTTGCACTTGAAGGTTGCCCGTTCACTTAAGTTTTAACAGGTCTGACGCTACTATGCGCCCCGGCTGTATCTAGGCTAACGGCTAACATGCTAACTAATTTTTTTCGTCACTAGTCACTTGAAACAAATTTAGGACGATAGGAGACAGGTTGAAATAAACGGAAATTTCCCTTTAACATCGCTGCTGGTATAAAAAGTTTTGGTGTCTAAAGACTGTTTAGTTTCAATGAGATTTACAGAATGAAAATTATGACTGATAGTTTACACTAAGATGCGCAGTCAAAAAGTGTGTGTTTGTGTGTGTGTGTCTACAGCTCTGCGTCAATAACTGTAAGTAGCAGTTTGCAGTGTCGTACACAGCAGTGTATGAATCAGTTGGATCTCCCCAACACACACAAATTAATGTTTAGTGTGTGTGTGTGTGTGTGTGTGTGTGTGTGTGTTGCCTCTGATTACAGCTTACCTGTCAACCTGTCCTCCTTCCTTTATGCTCTTGTTCTTCTTCTCTCTCTTTGTCTTCGTTTCCTCCAGTCCCTCATGTTGTATTAAACCGCCTGAGCAGCCAATCAGGTATCAGGATTTCAACCAGACTCTTGACTCCGCCCACTCCAACTTCTCGCCTGTCTCCATTTCCATCTTTGTTTCTGTGGTGTTGTTTGTCTTGTTACTCCTTTCCCTCGTCTGTCTGTCGTCGTGTCTTTGTGCCTCTGTGTGTGTGTGTGTGTGTGTGTGTGTGTGTGTGTGTGTGTGTGCCTGCATGCTGTTGATCAGCTGATCACACTGATTGTATTTTTTCCTCTGCAGTGAAAGTGACCAGCAGGCTGTGCTGCATGCCAACACACTTCAGCTCCGTTCACACTGCAGACTAATATCTGATAGTTTTGAACGGCTCATGTTCTGTAGAAAGTCATCCCACAGTAACATGAAAACTATCAGAATAGAAACAAAACAGACGACATCATATCTGTGTTTGATCAAACGAAGTGACATTTCCCACTGTGGGAATGTATCATCCCCAAACCCGGAGCCATCTGAGCACAAACTTTGTGTTTTACAAACCAGAACGTTTGGTCTCAGTGTGTTGCTCTCTCATCATGGTGCGTTACACACAGTGTGACAACATGATGAGGGCTGGCTCAGGTCAGTGATGTAAGGTGGTTTAATTGGGATGGAAACTCTGATTAAAGGGCAGCTCCATCTGCGTTCTTTTCCAGGTTTTTTAAACAGGCCCACTCAGTCGTTGGCAAAAAGCAGTGTTGATTAGGGGTCTGATAATCTCATAGATTCAACTCATGTAAACAGAATCTGTCGGTGACAGCAGATGATTTTGGTATCGGAAACCTTCTGCTGTCAGAGTAGTATTGACCAATCACGTCTGAGTGGCAGGGAACGAGTCTGTGAGTAGAGGTGGAACACATTGTGCTAAAATGCAGTCATGGAATCCACCGGCTTTTGTTTGACCACAAGTTAACTTTATATTTGATTTTTTAATTTTTCCATCTGCATTCAAATGCTAATGTCTGTTTATAGAGATCAGCCGAAATGATCAGCACATGGAAGAGGAGGTCTTAACTGTGGTTATCCACAGGCTCCATCAGATTAGGCTTCATTGTCGTCAGACCATAGCTGATGGGTTCCAAGATTGGAGCGCTGATAATAAGTAAAAAGGATAGTTCAGATTTTTTGAGTGGAGTCGTACAAGGTATTTATCCATAGTCAGTGTGTTACTCACTGTAGATGGCGGAAGGCACAGGAGACAGGAAACTGAAGCCGTTATATCGCTCTTTTCAAAGCCACCAGACTCCATTAACAAAGAAAATGTTTCTGGTCTACTGCTGCCTCAATCTGTTAGTTAGTTTGTGTTATTGTGTGACGTTCAAATCTGATTTAACGTAAAGTCAACATCCGGATGTTTCCAAGCATCCGTGACTGTTTGGGGGTCGGAGGAGGGCTCGGCTCAGTCATGAAGAGGCACTTGAGGTGGGTTAGAGGGTTTATAAGTAGCAGCGTCATGAATGTCAGGTCATGTGGGAACACGTTTTTACTAGGGCTTGGGAAAGTAGCACTTTGACGCTGAAATAGGGCGGGGCAATATGGTTTAAAAATAATATTGTGATATTTTTCTGGGCTGTATCACCGTACACTATATACATCTTTTTAATTTTTTTAAATCGTGTCTGAACCACTGTAGGCTACTGAAACACAGAATTATTAAATGAACCACAGTCACAATAAAGTTAAATAAAGTCCTGTTATAATTAAATAAAGTAAAGCAGAAGCACTGGTGCTTTTATTTTGAAACACTCAGCTCGTCTCAGGCCAGAAGAGAGGAATGAAACATGGAAGTGAGTCTCATGCTGGTGGCTTGGAAAAATGATGGGACAATTTATACTCAGTGTTTGCAATATGCTCATTTGGAACGATAAATCACCCACCCCGACGCTGAAGCGTAGGTACGTTGACCAAAAATTGAATGTTTGGATTTAAATATAAAAGGAACTCTAGTGAGAAGCTACAGAATGATATAAAAACCTGTGAATAAATGAATAATGGAGCCGCCCTTTAATTCAGATTTGCTGCCTCAGGTTCACACTGTGCAGCGTTCTGTTGTTTCAGTCCTGTCAGACTTAAAGACGTGACTCAGTGCAGCTTCTTGCTGTTTGCACTGAGCAGAACATGTGAAATATTTGGAGCTTCAGTGTGAACGGAGCCTCAGACTCACCGTCATCAGATTTGAATCCAGCTGCTCGGTCACAGTGTGGACGATTCAAATCATCACACAGACAGCCTGGTCCTCCACACACACACACACACACACACACACACGAACCAGCTCCACACTGATGTTTCCTGTCTCTAACACATTCATGTCTCTGTCGCCCCCCCAGTGCCCACAGCTGGTATGACCCGGCTGGTTCGCTCCAGGACTCACTCGGCCTCCAGCGTCGGCTCCACGGACGGCGTCCGGAGCCGCAGCACCACCAACACACTGCCAGAGGGCGCTAACCCCACCAGCCCCGGACATACAGCAGAACGCCCCATCGAAATGACCGCGTAGGACTGTTCCTGCTCTGTCTCTCTTTACTCTTCTTCTTTTCCTCCTCAGGTGCTGTGTGCACCTGGGACTTTCCTCTGTGTAGGACGCAGACAAACAGGTTCTGCGTCGTAGTTGTAAACATTCTTCCCAAAGACAAAGGTCACAGCTGACATCACGTAGACAAACACCCTCAAATATCTGTAGGTTTGACCGCTGTGTCGGCCGCGTTGGCTCTGTTATCCTGTGCTCTTTAGGATGCTGATGTTGGTTCGTTCTCTCACTCCCTCCTCCCTGGAGCCATGCGGTTGCCGTGGTGACGCTGTAGATGTAACTGTACATGAAATTCAGCTGGTTTATATTAACATTCAGTTGTGTTGTGTTTCTTCAGTAGATCATTTCTCTTCCTTGAGTTTGGTTCTGACCCCTTCTTTTTATTATTACTCTTATTATTATAATCTTTATTATTTTGTTAAGACTGTTGTTGATGGCGGTGGTGTTGGTTGCTATGACGCTCGTTTCTGAAACGATTAACCCTCTTCCTACCCACCTCCTACCCATTCACTAACTTTAAGGGAATATGTTACCAAAAAGCCCCAAAAATAGTTTTTAATATCAGTTATGCCCGGGCCACACTGCTGGTGTGAGCAGCACGTGTGTCCCAGAACCTCTTGGTTTTTGTTTCTGCGCTGATGTTAACAGATGAGAGCAGCCACAGCAGCTCTGCTACAGCGCGGCACACCTGTTGAACATCTAGATAACAGGAGTCTCGCCTATTTTTCCCACATGACGCGCACAGTTTCAGAAAAAATAGACAGTGAAAAAGGTCTTTTGTTAATCATATTGACGTGATATCACCTTTTAGTACAGTTTCAATATCTGTATCTGTCACAGACACAAAAAAATATAAATATTTATTTATAACTTAACTGTTCCTTTTCCCGTTTCAAAATAAAAGCCCTCCGACAACATGCCTGTTGACAGAATCCCCTCAACTGTTAAAACAAGGCCTTTTTATTGTGAAATATTGTCATGACTGTGTTGTTGACGATGCAGCGGCTGCACGGCTCCATACATTTGTGAAGTACCAACTTTTAATTGTGGAAATACAGTAGTTACAGCAGCAGGCAGCGCCGCAGCAGCAACACTGTCTTTGTGAACACTGCACACGCGTGTGCCGCAGCAGTTCAGCGAGGTAGTCGTCATGCGTTGTTCTTGTAGGCAGTGTGGCCTGGGCATTACACTGCTCCTGCCCAGGAATGTCTGACAAATGCTCTGTTGTTTAGTAGTAAACAGAGGGATTTTAAACAACAGCAAAACAATATCAAACTAAACATGCAGCTGACAATATATGTGACCAAACTTCAGGGTTTAAAACGGTGGAATAAGTGCCGTCATTTCAGTCAGTGATTCTGTTACGAATGCGAAACGTCCGACTCCTCTATCGTTCACTCAGACAGCCCAAATATCTCTTCAGCAGCTGCAGTTCGTCGCTGCTTCACCAACACTGTCAGCATGTAGGCGACTTTTTCTCCAGATAAAAATCAGACTGCTGCTCGTAGTCGTTTTTTCTGTGAACGGGCAGATTTCTGTCTAGTTCTCCAGACTTCAGAGGGTTCCTAACTGATTTTAAAAACATCATCATTTATGGTGAACAGTTGTTTCATCCTCTAAATTGAGCGACCTCATGTGCTCCTTTTCTTTCACTGTACATGGTTTAGTTTCAGTGGAGCTGTCACTGACGCCGCCCTGCTCTCTGTTCATTAGGCCCGTCAACAGCATGCTCGTTGTGGAGTTTTGGCATGCAGTCTGTACAGTGGTATCAGTCCAGTGAGTAACTGAGATGTTGTTCATCTGTGAACCTGCCTCTCAACTCAGAGACGGGAAGAAAAACACCTCCACAGAAAAATAATACACACGTTAAAACTTCTTCCACGTTGTTGTTGCAGTTTTTGTTTCTCCGGACTGAAAGCTGCCAGCAGGGTTGTTTATTGATTATTATACAGACTAATGAGCTCCTGTATGACACTCTGACAGTAAGCACTTATTTGGTTTCGGTGACATTGATTTGATAAATTGCACTTTAACTGTCACTTTGTGTCAGAGGAGACGATCACAAACGGTCGATGTGTTGTGCACTGAAGCGCTCAGTCAGAGCTGTGACATCTGGCGGCCATGTTGCTCGTCCTGCTGATGTTGACGCAGTGGTTTCTGTGTCAGGCAGTGCTACTGAACTTCTCCAAAATGATGCCTACTGTTTGTAAGCTCTGCTCTCTGGTGGGATGCCGCCCCCTGCTGGAGAAACGAGGACACTAACTCCTGATATTTGTTAGCAGCCATGTCGACTCATATTGGGATTTCAGAAGCATTAAAATGTTTCCTGAAAACCTCTCTGTGAAACAAAAAACACCACAAACTGAAACTCTGGTTCACACAAAGTCAAATATTTAGTTCTTTTATTCTATATATACTAACTGTGCTCCTGCCGTCTGTTACTGTTCTTAATATTTATTATTACTTAAAGATTTGTACTGAAGCATTGGTAGCTGTTCTGTTACTCTGAGGTTTGTTGTTTCATGACTTTTAATGTAAACAAGGTTTGTAATGAAATAAAGCTCGTTATCCAAACAGGTGGTTTGACCTGAATATTCTGCAGTGGTGGAGGAAGTGTTCAGATCATAAACCTGCAGTAGGACGTAAAAAAGCTGATGGTCTTTATTTCTTAATTTATTTTACAGGGTCAGTTCTGGGTAAAAAAAAAACAGAACATGTTGATGTTGGTTGATAAATATATTAAAATGACATGAGAATAACTAAAATGTAATGTTTTAACTAGAGCTACATAATATACAAAAAAGAAAAACACAATATACCAAAAAAAAAAAAAAAAAATAAATATATATATATATATATATATATATATATATATATATATATATATATGTCAGTGTGTTAGATAGAGTCGATGAGCCCCCGGTTTGGAGAAGCAGGCTGGAGTCCAACACGAAAGCTATGCGCTGTACAGCTGTGGAGGGGTCAGCCACAAAACATATTTTAGCCACCTAAAAGAATCAATATCAGTTATTGTGTGCGCTATATTGATATTATTTTCACTGGTTTGCCTTTCCATCAGACAGCAATTTCCGACGGTGAAGCTGTTACCAGCCTCAGATCCCCATCTCCACTCTCGTCACAGCCAGACTCCATTGACAAAAACAGTAATTTTACCTCACTGAACACAGGAGCTGCTGGTCTACTGCTGCCTGTTTGTTCGTTTGTTTGTTTGTTTGTTTGTTTGTGTTATTGTGTGACTTTTGTGAATTTGACGTAAACCTTTCAGACACCAAAGTCACACAATAACACAAACAAACAGATAGAGGCAGCAGTAGACCAGCAGCTCCTGTGTTCACTGATGTTAAATCACTGTTTTTCTCAATGAAGAGAACGATATAACAGCTTCATTTTGACGGCAAGGTGAAGCAGTGGAAATATTCTACATGTAGCACACACTTAAAATGATATTGATTTGTTTAGGTAGTTAAAATACGTTTTGTTGCTGACTCCTTCACAGCAGTTCATTGCTTAGCTTCCTGCTTCTCCAAACTGGGCGTGTGCTGACTGACATCTTCTGTATGTAATATGTCTGCTCGTGGAGAAGTACCCCGTACAGCCCCACTGTAAAATCAGAACTATCCCTTTAACTGTGGAGATGCACTGCTCAATGTAATGATAAACTACTTATAAATGTAAAATAAAGTTTCACATGTATTAAATGGTCCTAAATGATCACTTTAAACATCTTACCTAGCCAAAGTATTTAAACAGCGCATGGTTTTTATAGGATCTGCAGTTTTGGGTCGGACCATTGATCTCGTGTTGGAACTAACTGGTCATACACGGTTGCGGTGTTGCACCTCATAGTTCTGGTTCATGAGCAGGTCTTGAAAATCAGATCCATGCAGGACTCTGATTCAGATCATTTACTTCAGTAAAAGTAGCACTACCATAGAATAATATTATCTATCAAGGAAAAGTCAAAATTATTCTCAAGTAATTGAACATAACAGCAACATTTTTTTTATTGTTGTAGAAGAAAATATGCAACGTCCAAAAGTAAGAAGGCAAGTGTCAGTGAGGCAAACTAACAGAGAATACACACAGCTTTGAGTCTGGTTCAGGAGTTAATTAGTAACCCAACAGCAAAAAAACAAAACATGACAACATGTATTAATGAAAAAGCGATTTATTTTTTACATTATTTTGTTTCCACAGACGAACACAAACTGTCTGCAGTGATGTCAGGTTGAACCAAGTGCAACAGATAAACCCAGATAAACTGACGACATATTTGAATCAAAATCATCTTCATCACGTGTCAAACGCCATCCTGACCTACTGAGGGAGTGTTCATCATCGTGCAGCTCCGTCAGCATGAAACATGCGCTGTTAACAAAGAGTCCTGCGCTGAGAGCTGTGAGGAGGCAGCAACAGGTTTTAGAGGTGGTCCGGGGGGTTGTGGGGTTCAGCTGGCAGCAGGGGGCGCTGTCTTGCTGCAGAGTCGACCCAGCAGACCGGCCATCTGCAGCAGGGAGTTCACACCTTCAGCCACCCTCATGTGAGTGTAACCGATCTCCTGCAGGAAGTAACCAGAAGATGAGCTCACTGACAGGTAAGAAGTTCAGTCTCTGAGTAAAGTTACATCCTGTTTGAGTTTTATTTCACTGTCTGACGTCAGAGTTCAACACCGGGACTCATTTACTGTTAGATCAGCTCCAACTGGTTAAAGAAACAGCTCAATAATCAATGTAAAATGAGAAGATCAGAAACAAACTTGTGTCTGTGTGTTCGGTGTGGAGCTGCAGTTTGGACACTGTTAGCTTAGCTTAGCATAAAGACAGGAAGCAGGTGGAAACAGCAGCCTGCTTCAAGATGAAAGACAACAGCTCTAAAGCTCACTGAGCAACATGTTGTATCTCATTTGTTTACTCTGCACACAAACATAAACATAAAAACAGGTTGTTGGTTTTAGGGAAAGTAACCTGCTGGAACTATTTCTTGACAAACAACAGTGTATCCATCCACCAGTGTCTCCAGAGGAAGTGAATCATCATGTTTCCCAAAACACTGATCTATTCTCTCAGGTTGGACTGTGAGTCGATGTCTCTGACGCAGGCGGTGGAAAGGTGGGTTGTTTTGTTTTTGCTTAAGTCTCCACATGAGGTCCTTTCACCTTCTGAGTCTCACTACATTTAATGTTAAACAATAACTTGTAGTCCTCAGTTTAAATGTAGAGTACAGTATGACGAAGCAAAATATACATAAAATTCTAATCTTTAAAATATTTTAAAAATTGCACACACACACACACACACACACACACACACACCACACACACA
>NC_065521.1:47432946-47440610 GCF_006386435.1 Epinephelus moara | reverse complement strand
AGTGTGTCATTCTGTCAGTCAGTCATTCTGTCTGTCCCACGTTTTTCTACTCACTGACGTGGTCAATCTATGTGAAACTGCACATAGGCATTGAGGATTGGCATAGGTAGAAGGTGACAAAGCTACCAATGGGTATGGAGTAGTGTATATTAATTTTATTTTAACATTTATACATTTATATATAAAGTAAATAAAGTTTTTATTTACTACCATATAAACATATACATGTCAATTTTTTATGCAAGTCTTTATTTACTTTATGTATAAACTTTATTTAGGATACAAGGTAAATAGAATAAAGTAAATAAAGGCTTAAAGAAAGACATTTTTATTACAAAAATATTTATTTACTTTATATGTAAAGGCCTTATTCATTTAGTAAATAAAACTTTTACAAAGGAAATTAAGATTGATGTATATAATGTCTTTATTAAGTCTGTTTTTATTTTATTTTTTTCAATGTTTAATATTAAGCTTTTTGATAAAATATGAAAAGGGGGAAGAATTTTATAAGTATTCACCTCCTCCTGCTCCTTTTCAGACATCAAGTACTTGTGTTGTTTACTGAACCCAGCAGGGTATTATGATGTTGTTTTCTTTTTTAAATTTTTCATTTTTTTTGACAACAATCCAAAACCCGAAAAAGAATATACTGTTTGATAAATGGTTTAAAAAAATAAACTGTATGTTTTTGCTGATCAATGAATAGATGGATGGATGTAGCTGTCAGCTGTAGGAGGTGTGATGTCAGCTGTCGGACGTGTGATGTCAGCTGTAGGACGTGTGATGTCAGGACGCCTCACCTTGATGAATTCCAGTTTGAGGTACTCGGCCATCTGGAACGTCTTACAGACCCTGAAGATGTTTCCGATGATGTCCTCCGGAGAGTATCCCAGCGCCCACAGCTGCTCCACCACCTTGTAGGCCTCGTCGATGTCCCCCTTCACACAGTGTCCCAGCATGCTTTTCACCATCAGCGGGTGAGGCTCGTCGCACACTTTGAATACGTTCTCACTGTTGATGTAGCCGAAGCCGGAGTTGGTCGACTGCAGGTTGTTCAACGCCTGGAAACACACAAACAGGAAGTCAGCAGAACGACCACGTGCCTTTGAGCCGAGCACTGAACTCTGACCTCCTGGACCTCACCTGTCTCATGTCTCCCTGGGCGGTGAAGATGACGGCCTCCAGCCCGTCGTCAGACACGGACAGACGCTCCTTCTCCACCACATCCTGCAGCCGGGCCAGGATCTGTCCGTCCGTCAGTTTGGAGTAGCGCAGCACGGCGCAGCGAGATTGGATCGGCTCGATGATCTTATCCGAGGCGTTACAGGCGAGAGCGAAGCGTGTTGTCTTTGAGTAGATCTCCATGATCCTCCTTAACGCCTGCTGAGCTCCGTCTGTCATGCTGGGAGGAGGAGGAGGAGGAGAAGGAGGAGGAGGAGGAGGAGGAGGATGAAGGATGGAGACATTAAAGGTGTCAACGTTACTCACAGTGCGACAGATAATCTTCAGACAAATGCATTTTCCATCACCTCAGCCTCGGATTAATGTGTCATGTCAAACACAGATCACACATTCAAAACATTTTTATGACGAATGTTTTAAGTAGTCAAACTCTTGTTCATTTCTGAACCAAACAACATCTGCATCATGTCGCTCTAGTGTGTGATTTCAGACAGTGTGCCATTACTGCGGAAGCAAAACAGACGTGACGTGTAACAACACTGTCGGCCTCTAGTGTGACATGTAACATACACGTAGGCAGTGTTTCTAAACAATAACAATGGCGTAACAATCATTTGCCGTCCCTGTTATATGGCGGCTGATCTCGTCCTCTGCTCGGAGGGTGCACCTCATTGTTTTCACAATTTGTGGACACTTTCAGCTGCTGTTCGTCTTTGAGTTAGCTGCTAACTGTTACTTGCTGATTTTAAAGAGCCAAGTCATAGTTTACGGGTCTGCTTTGGTTCGTGTGAAGTAAACGTTATGTCATCATCCAACCAGGTCTGCTAAGGGTCTGCATGAACCCCCGTGTGGATGTCTGTGCGCAGCCCATTTCTCGTAACCACACGTACTGTACTGTAGGCGCAGCAAGCGCACAGACAACGCATGTTCCAATTTTTTGTCCCCAACTTCAGTCCGGTCCGAAACACTGTGGTCAAGCCAGCTGCAGTCGCCTCACCACGGTGAAGTTAGTTTTAAATTGGATATTTGACAGATGTTGATTCGACGTTGATGATTGCAGCATCTTTTTAGTTTCACTTTCACCTGCCGTCGGCAGAAGGAGAATGGTAAGTTCACCTCCCAGCCCTCCTGTTTTCTGCCAGGGGCTGTAGTGGCCCGTCAGTTGTACGATGAATAAAACCGCATGCGCGTCC
Source organism: Epinephelus moara (assembly GCF_006386435.1). Lineage (NCBI taxonomy): Eukaryota > Metazoa > Chordata > Actinopteri > Perciformes > Serranidae > Epinephelus > Epinephelus moara. The sequence continues at coordinate 47,438,232 of NC_065521.1, read as the reverse complement.
ATGTCTGTATGACCGCAGCTTTCTGTGGATGCTCAACGTGGAAAGTATGTCTGAGCCTTAAATCTCCCACATCAGGTTGCACACATAACACATCGTCAAAACGTCACACCTGTCCCTCTCCCAAAGAAGTCGATTCTGCACTTTTACTACCTTCGCTGCCGGCCTAAAGGCGAGACAACTCTGCCTCCGTCATTCCACGATCGTACCTTTTGAGGTGAGGTGAGGCGGAATAACAGCATGCTCTTCCCGCCTTGAACAGGCTGTGTAAAAGGGGCTAAAGTCTACTTGTGACTCCTCATCAAAGGCTGATGTGTTGTGAGCAAATCCATCTTTCTCTGATAATTTCATTTGAAAATGTAACAGAAGTCTTTCTCAACCCTTTAATTTTCTGTCAGATTTATCTTGGGATTCTTTGCAGGGTCTTGACACCCAGGTCGGGGACCACTGACCTAGAAATCTGTAATACTAAAGACTAATCAGAAACTGTGCCACAGCTCTCGTCGTCTCACCTGTCGGCTTCGTCCAGGATGATGATCTTGTGTCGTCCTTTGGGCAGTGTGACTTTCTGCTGAGCGAACATCTTGATCTTGTTCCTCACCACCTCGATGCCTCTGCAGACACACAGCAACAGTCACCAACACCCGACATTAGTTAAATCTAGGTTGTGTTGGTTTCTGAGTGTCAACATTCAGACTTCACCTTAAAAAGACTTGGGTTTTTTTTTGTATAATTATAGTTTTTAGATATTCTCAGCAGGCGTCTCACCTTTCATTTGAAGCGTTGAGCTCCAGCACGGCGTCTTTCATGGAGGCTCCCAGCAGAGCTCGGGCCAAACACAAGATGCTGGTGGTCTTTCCTGTGCCTGGAGGACCTGGATCACAACACACACATACACACGTTATTCTTTTTCCCTCTTTATGAAAGACCAAACAATACTCACAGTTTGTACGAGCCGGCATGTGACAAAACAACTTTACATTGAAGCTCTTTAAGATGTGCAAATAACCAGATTTAGCACCAGTGTGTTAGTCTGTAAGTTGTAATGATTCCTCGTAACGATCACCCCGGTATTTTTATTGTGTACGCTTAAAAAGTGTAGAGCTGAAATGACTGGATGATTAATCAGTTAGTCCATCAACAGAAGATTAATCAGTGCTTTCTTTGCTCGGTGTAGTAACCTGTTTCAAGGAGCACAATAATAATAATAATAATAATAATAATAATGGTGGACTCAACACACAGCTGACATGTGACTGTTTTCAGTTAAATATTTTCAGTTGAATATTTCAAGCCCGTGAAAACCTTTCCCAGAACTGACTTATATCTTAAATTGCTGTGCAGATTTAGATTAATACAAAATATAATCAACTGCATTGTGATGCATTATTATAAATTAAGCTACCCAGCAGTATATAAAGTAATTAAAATCATCTCCACCTTTATCACTGAAAACATTAACACTGTCCTATATTAATAATCCAATATATATTAAATAGACCATTCTGTATGATGAGTACTTTTAATTTTGGGACTATATTTTCATGCTAATACTGCTGTACTTTTACTTGAGAACAATTATGAGTCAGGACTTTTCACGTTACTGATATTATTTTAACACTTATTTTAAACTTTTATTAGCAGCCTGTCTGAAAGAGATATAAAACTATAAACTTAATTATTCTTATACGGACCTGCGATGATGATGTTGGGGACGTTTCCCTCCCTGGCGAACACCTCCAGCCGGCTCACCGTCTCCTCGTTCCCCACGATCTCGTTCAGCTTCAGCGGCCGGTACTTCTCCACCCAGGGCAGCTCGTAGGTGCTGCCGGAGCTTTTAGCCGAGGCCTCTCCGGCTCCTGAGTCCGCCCTCTGAACGCTCTCTGTCGGTCTCTGCTCACTGGCAGCCTCCGCCATCTCCACCTCCATGATGTCTCTGACACTGCGCGCGAACAGCAGCGGAACGTTTCCCTCCCTGACAACCACGCGACAGTAAACTGGAGGCTCATTGGCCGAGCGTTTATTGGTGACGGCGCTGATTGGCTGAGAACAACGGGCTGAAAACTCGCGATATTTACAACCACAACAGTTGAAATTCATGACGCCACATACAAACAAAAAGAACAATTAAACACACAAATAATCGATATTTTTAGTTATAAATCATTCAGTTATGTAAAATGTTAAGATTTTCAATTAATAAAATCATAAAAGTGAAAGGGAAAAGCATTGTCTCATTTTTTTGTTGGCAAAACATAAACATATAACAAGTGTATACGGTATAAATGCACCCAAATAAGGAATTTATACTGTTTAATTACTGCTTTCATTGTGATTTTGAGTCCAGCTAATCTTTTATAGTTTACATTTCTTTCTCATATATTTCAGGTTGGTATTTTTTATTTATTTTTGTCTATATTTGTCTGTAGCTCTGGTAATTATTATTTTTTATGTATTTAGTTATTTATTTACTTTCTATGTTTGTCTGGGTTTTTGTTAATTATTGTTTTATTTTCTATTTTATTTTATTCTGTCTATATTTGTCTATATTTCTTTTAATTTGTATTTTTATTTCCTTATTTATTATACTTCCTGTATTTGTCTATATTTTTGTTAATTATTATTTTTATTTCTTTATTTATTTCACTTTCTATATTTGTCTGTATTTCTGTAAATTATCATTTATTTATTTTTAAGGGTTTCTGTTAAGCATTGTTTTATTTTACATTTTTTCTGTCTATATTTGTCTGTTTATATTTATAATTATTACTTTTATTTATTTATTTTTCTTTCCATATTTGTCTGTCCTTATTTCTTTATCTCTGTCTTTGTGCTGCTGCAACACCTGTATTTGCCCTCTGGGGATGAAAGGCTTAATTTACCTTTTTTTGTTTGTTTGTTTTCCACTTAGAGTCAGCAACAAGCTGTAAACTCAACACTGCCATATTGTCATTTTCAAAAGCTGATAGCTTGTGGTGCACTTCACTGTAAAAGTGGACTGATGAGAGCAGTGGGACAAAGTAGATAAGTACATTTACATTATACACTTAGCACTGTACCTAAGTACAACTTTACTCAAGTATTTCTGTTTTGTGCTTCTTCATACTTCCACTCCTCTACATCTAAGAGGTAAATATTGTCCTTTTTACTGCACTACATTTGTCTGACAGCTTTAGTTACATGCCTTTTAAACCCACTTGCAGGTTTGGGGGTTCTGGGGGTATTTTGAACAAGTATATAAATGACCATGTAAAGTTAACTATCACTCTCTAAGCAAAAATAAAAGATCATAACTTCCTCCCTGGTGCTTAATAAATTATTTGAAGTGCCTCCCCTGTTTTGCATCGCCCCCTCCCCTCTTATAAATAATAACACAGAAACATAACATGTAATAGTAAAAGACTGACAGCACAGAACATTTTACTGCACAATCAATACTTTAAGTACATTTTGCTTAAATACTTCCATACTTTTTAATTCAGTAAGCTTTTGAATGCAGGACTTGTGCTTGCAGTGTGGTCTTATTAAAGGGTCTGAATACCTCTTCCACCATGGCTAGCACTGATCTTGTTCATCAATATAAGACAGAAATAAGTACAGCTGAATAGAGAAGTAAAAAAAAGAAGAATTAATAAAATAAGGGGTTATATAACCAGTATAAGAGCAGAAGTTAAAAAAAAGAACCATACAAGAGCAATTAAAGACAGGGTTAAGAGGTAAAGTGACACAGTGTGATTAATAGTAGGCGATACAAGCTGTGATTAAAAATGATGCTAAGTGTTGTCTCTAATAATATAGAAAAAATATGGAAATGAAATGTGAAACTGAAATATATTACTTGATGTGGTAGGACAATATAACACAGTGGTAAGTACGATGTAATAATAATGATAATAATAATAATAATAATATAATGATAATGGTATGATTTATGACAGGTTAATAAATATTTGGCCCTCTGGTGTAAATATTGATGAGGTGCGGAGGCCTCAGTCAGGAAGTCGTCATCCTCTGAGCCTGAACCACTTCCTACTTCCGCAAACACAGCTCCGTGTAGCTTCCCCGTTTATCGGTTGATCAATGCGGCGGCTGACTCCTGCCTCTCGTCTCCTGGCTCCATTTAACATTTCCGACAGTTCCGACATTTATGAGTGATTGATTGGGCATCATGACGGCCAACAGCTGCTGTTCCGCCGCGGAGCCTCCGGGCCTGGAGACCCAGCGGCGGGAGATCGAGTCTCTCCTGCGGGAGTGTGAGCTCCGCGCCGGGGACAGTTGGTGAGTCCGCCCGCACGCGCACACACGGTGACAGGGCTAACTCTTAGCATCACACGGCTAACGTTACCTAACTGTTCTTAACGGGTTTAACGACAGAGTCGGGCCGTTTCGGGGTCGGGGTGAGTTTACTGGGACCGTTTAACGGCTCGGTGTTTGATGTTAGCTGCTGCTACTCCCGTGTTAGCTCGTGCTAACCGGGCAGACGTTGAAGTGACCGTTAGCTGACGCCGCTAACGTTAGCCTGTCAACCAGCTGTAATGAGATGTTCAGGGTCGCCTCGTAAGCTTCCACTTTTGTTTTCACCAGAGCTGAGTGAAGTCCCAGTTTATGTCACACCTGACCAGTGGAAGAGGAAGTATTTAGATCCCTTACTGCAGTTTGAGTACTAATACCACACATTAAAAATACTCTGTTACAAATAAAAGTCCTGTTTTTAACATTTTATTGAAGTAAAAGTGTGTAAACATAACCAGGATAATGTAATTAAAGTATTAACTTGTCCCCTGTGACTGTTATTCTGTTATATATGATCTCATTAGATCATTCTGACTCTTACATTAATGTCCAAACAGGATTTTACTGTTTTAGTCGGAGCTTAGTTCAAATCATTAACTATTGATTATTGTCATTATGGAATAGTCTGATGATTATTTTCCTCAGTAATCGATTGTTTGACGTGAAAAAGTATTAAACAGTGAGAAGTGGAGTCACAGTGACACAGAGCGCAAAGTGACACCATCACAATGTTTGTTTAACCAACAGTCCAATCCTCAACATTACTACTAGAACTAAAAACTTATCTTTTTAGACAGGCTTTTTACTGATGTTGATGTTTTTGGGCCTCTGTGACTCTATCTGTTTTCTGTGCCGTTGTGTAGTGATGGTGTGATGAAGCTCCGTGAATGTGTCGAATCTTTCAGGCGGATTGCTTCGCCAAAAGGCCGATCACACGAAGCCCCGTTTAACAGCTCACTTAGGAGTACTGACATCTGCTGGTCATTTGATGTACAG
>NC_065521.1:47426436-47432203 GCF_006386435.1 Epinephelus moara | reverse complement strand
CATTCTACTGTAGCCCTTAAAATGTCTTTTTTACCAAATTGTGTGGCTGCACTTTAACCTGTGTCTTGATCTGTGTCAACACTGGATAATAATAATAATAAAAGTTTTATGGCATTCATTCTACTATTATGTATTTATTTCTTAATATTTTACATAGAGTTTTAGGAGTTGAGACATACAACAATTCATATCCATCATAAAGTGGTATCGGTACATCTCTAGAAAATAGTTACCAATTGATATTCTGTCAATCACTTAATTATCCAATCGTTTCAGCTCTATTCTCAGGGGAGAGATTCAGCACGGCTGATACTTGTTTTTGAGGCTAGCCAAACGCTGGTAAAATATGCAAGTGGCTGCTAGATTTGCTTCACTTACCATCCATGCATCCATTTACATCTGCTTACCTGGGGTTGGGTTGTAAGGCAGCAGACTGAGCAAGGTACCCCAGACGTCCCTCTCCCCAGCAAAGCTTTCTAGCTCCTCCAGGAGGATCCTGAGGCGTTCCCAGGCCAGATGAGATAATATAATCCCTCCAGGGTGTTCTGGGTCTGCCCCGGGGCCTCCTACCCGTCAGACATGCCGGGAACACCTCTAATGGGATGTGACCAGGAAGATCCTGATCAGATATTTGAACCACCTCAACTGGCCCCTTTCGACGTGAAGGAGCAGCAGATCTACTCCGAGCTCCTCCCCCATCTCTAAGGCTGAGCCCAGACACCCTACGGAGGAAACTCATTTCAGCCACTTGTCCACAATCTCATTCTTTCAGTCTCTACCCAGAGCTCATGACCATAGGTGAGGGTTGGGACGTAGATGGACCAGTAAATAGAAACCTTTGCCTTCCGGCTCAGCTCCCTCTTCACCAGGACAGTCTGCCAAACCACTGATCCATCTCACGCTCCACTCTGCCCTCACGCATGAACAAGACTCCGAGATACTTGAACATCTTCCCTAGGGGCAGTAACTCTCTCTCAACCCAGAGGGGGCAATCCACCATTTTCCAGCAGAGAACCATGGCCTCAGACTTGGAGGTGCTGACTCTCATCTTGGCTGCAAACCGCCTGGATGTCACAGTGTGATGAAGCCAACAGAACCACATCATCTGCAAAGGATGCAATTCTGAGGTCCCCGAACCGAACCCCTTCCTCCACCCGGCAGTCCCTTGAGTTCCTGTCCATGAATATCACAAACAGAATCAATGATAAGGGACAACCCTGGTGGAGGCCAACAGCCTTGAGTGGCTGGTAGATTTTTGAACCATGAGACATGGTTGTAGGTGGACAAAAGAGTTAACTTCCAGCCCTGATTGTGACTAAGATATATTCTAAGTGGGGCATTTTACAGTGTAAAAATCAACTTCTCTGTCCTGTAATGACGACACTATGATTTCAAACCCATGTCGCTACCATGGACACAAAGAGTATAGAAGCAGATCAGGAGACAGACCCGCCCCCTCCTCTCAGACTCAGACTAAACTCAGATCAAACAGTAAAACGAGGCAGTGCTGATCAAATATAAACCAAGATGATATTATTGTGCTGCCTTTTTGTCACCTAAAATGTTCTTTAGAAACATACTTAAGTGCCACATTTAGGTGCAATGGTGAAAGTTTGTGAACAGGAAGTAGGTGCCATACTGTTCCCTGCACAGTTGAAACAGAGGCTGAAAAAACTGCGGTAAAACTACGCAGCGCTGATCAGATATGAAGCAAGATTCGGTCACTGCGTTGTAGTTTACTGACTTTAGTGTACTGTTTAACTGTAGTAAGAGATTGTCTATTGCCAGCTGGCCACCATTGTGTCAATTTGCATTACGTCACCCACCAGCAGGAGCCTTTATTGGTCCGGTGCAGCGCTGTGCATTCTGGTAGTTGTAGGTTTTCTACCTCATGAGCAAAAGCGAACGCCACAGCCCTTTTTCCTCTGTTGTCTCTGGTCATGTAGCACCAACTTTAAAAGATTTGTGTCTTTCTACTGCAGACAGCCCAGTTTTATGAAAGCAGTGAAATTCTTCTTTAATTTGCAGTGTGTTGACCCCTTAGGGCCACCGTACAAATGTCAAAACAGTGATTACAGGAGTGACACAAGATGAGGCTGAATGTTTTTTTGACTAATCAACACTGCTTTTGTTACTATTAGATGAAGTCTTGTTGAAAAACCAACTCTCGCTGACTCTCAGCTAAAACACAACAGACTGCAGTGATGTGTGTGTTTTCACCTGGATGCTGTCACTTAGATTTGTAGCAGCATCATTATCAGCCAGACTCTGCAGCACCATGACTGGGCAGGTTTCTCAATGGCTCTGCTACTGAGAGCAGAGTTTTGTCTTTACTCTTTTCACTGTCAACACTCATGAATCACAGAGTGGACCAGGAACTCTGAACATGTCAGTACTTTGACTTTACAGGTTTAGTTTTACTGCCTGTGACAGTTTATTGTGTTTTCTTTTTAATTTGGGTTATTTATTGACAAAGACAAATGCATAAAACACTGCTTCATATTTGAATACAAAGTAGAGGGTGTTTTTGATTTTAGACCTTTGTTTTGATCTACATATGCAGCTACAGGAAACCAGACTCAGACAGAGATCAAGATGGACTGATTGGTAGTCTCACATGGCATGAAACAAAGTGGTTAACTGTGATAAAAGAATAATGAGACCCAGATCAGAGGAGAGAGGTTTGTAATGGATAAAGACCAAGTGAAACTGTTTGACTCTCAGAGACGTAAAGCAAAACTGTGTTTGTGAAATGAAACTGAAAACTGAACTTGTTTGATGGTTGTTTGGTGACTGTGTGTGTGTGTGTGTGTGATGATTGGAGGAGGAAGATGGGCGAGTCCTGCACTGAGTTCTGTGGAAAAAGGTTTGGCATCTGCTTTTTTTATGCTGGTTTGTTCATTTGATTGTGTGTTTGTTGTCACCTACTGTAGAGAAGCCTCTCAGTTTCGTGTATGGGTTGTAACTGATGAAGCATTCGGCTGAAATTAAAACTAAATCCATTATTTTACGGAGCGAAGATGAATAACTGGACGCATGTTAATGAAAACACTCGATGTGTGAAGTATCTTACATAAAGCAGTTTGAACCGTTTCTGTGGCGGCACGCTGAAGAGGTGGAGGCGTTCAGTTTGTTGTGGTCAAATGTTTGGACTCGTGTTATTGTGTCATGATGGTTGAGTTAATACTGATGTTTATGGACTACAGCTGAAACAGTTCATCCATTAATTTAGGTGGGTTGATTGTTAGGAAATAAGTCTGCAACTATTTACAAAAATACTTCACATTTAATTTTTCCAGCTTCTTCGCAGCTTTTCATGGTCTCGTTATAGTAAAGACAAGATTTTGAGTTTCAGGCTGTTTTCCAACAGAACGAGCAGCTTGCTGACGTCACGTTGGGCTTTGGGGAACTGGAACTGACATTTATTTATTTATTTGGCTATTTTCTGATGTTTTATAGACCAGCGATGAATCAATCAAGAAAATATGTATAATAAAAATAAGCATCAGCTGAAGCCCTCACTGCATTGAGAAGTTATTATTACTATTATTATTTTACAGTTTTGTTGGTTATTGAAATTTTCTGGGCATGACTCAGTAGTTCAGTGTCGAAGTTTGGGTGCCATTTTCCGGACAAATGAGTATACATGTAAAGTTAAATATCTCTAAACATGGAGAGATAGAAAGATGGTAGAAGTGATGATAAAAATTCTGTAAAAATAAAATACACAATTAAAACTGATAAATAGTAATAACAAAACGTGAGCAAAAAAAAGAATAAATGATGACGATAGAGATAAAAATAAATAACAGGCATTGTTAGGCACGACATGGATTATTGGAAGTAAATTATGTTTCAATAATTAATTAATTAGTAAGAAAATTAACAAATGGTTCAGTAATTTTTTTCTAACATTTTTATTTCAAAAACAGCTCAGTGAAGTTATAAAAAAATTAGCCCTTTGTTACATTTTATTGTCCTTGTTTTTTACAAAAAGAAAAAACAAGGACAACAGGCAGGAACGTCACAGGTGAAGGTGAAATGCTTAACTAGTAGAACAGGAAATGAAAAGAAGCAGGGTTACGTTGTGTCACAGATAACGGGTCCTTTACATCCATGATTGTTCCTTAAGATCACAGAAGTCCATTTGATCCTTGACTTTGATTCATACACAGCCAGGGTATTTTTAAGAGGGAGAAATCTTCCACTCATTCATAAGGTGTAGTCTGTTCTGTATGTCTTAATCCCGAGGAGAATAAAACAAAATTCACCAAACAAAACAACTTAAAAGCAAAATCAGATTTCCTTTTTTCCGATATTTTTCACATTTTCAGTGGCACGTCTCAGAGAAAAAGTCAGTTGTTCAATAAAATAAATTTCCTGAACTATTTTCATCCATTCAGAAGTTGTGAGACTCAACCTTTTCCTGGTTATTGCTTTTTTACAACCTGCTTGTAGTATAGACTTAGTCAGCCTTTTTACTTTCTGTGTTCACTGACAATGACGTGAACAAACCTTTAGTTAGAGTGTAATAATCTTTGTTTTAAATGACCTGTCAATCAATTGTTGTAGATTATGTCATTAAAGGTGTGTGTGTGTGTGTGTGTGTGTTGCAGGTACGTGGTGGAGCGTCGCTGGTATGAACAGTGGAAGGAGTTTGTGGAGACCGGAGACCAGAACTCGTCGTCCTTCCCCGGTCAGATCGACAACACTGAGCTGTTTGAGGGTCAGTGAACGCCCCGCTCCGCCTCATGACGTCATAACCTGAAAAACTCTTCCCACAAAACAACATGCAGCTCCTCTGATTCCCTGATATCCTGCTGCTCATCTTCATCCTCTTCCTCACACACCACTCTGTCTCTCAGCTCCTCTCTGTCACTGTCATATCTCTGATCTCTGACCCGTGACTGCAACAGCAAACACCTGAAAACAGCACTTTAAACAAACCTTATTGAATTTTCTATTATTAGGAAACCTGTCATTTGCTTTTGATAAATTGATCCTGTGTTTGTGACGGAGGTTTGTTGATTTTCTACAAAGAAACGGTGGTTTATCATCTCTGATCTTCAGTAAGCTTCGTTCTATGAAGCTGCTAACACGAGTAATTCAGTGTCTGTGTTTCAGTAGAGTTTTAATGTTCTGTGTTCCACCCTGATAAAAACAACCCTACAGCCGGATCAGGATCAAACTGAGTGGATTAAGAATCAGATCTCTGCAGCTTCAGGTTTAAAACAGTGACATCATCTGTCATAAACATCAGTAATGTAGTGACGTGTCTCCTGTTGTCAGATCTGGACTCCTACCACCTGAAGGAGCGTCTGGTGGAGAATGAAGATTTTATGCTGGTGCCGGCAGAGGCCTGGCACAAGCTGCTGGCCTGGTACGGCATGGTGGACGGGCAGCCGCCGCTGGAACGCAAGGTAACATCACCACACGCCAGATACACACCAGTTATATGCCAGATTAACACCAGATACACGCCTGATACACACGGGATATACACCAGATACATGCCAGACACGCGCCAGATCGATGCCAGATACACACCAGTTACATGCCAGATAGATGCCAGAAAGATGCCAGATAGATGCCGGATACCTGCTAGATACACACCAATTACATGCCAGATAGACGGCAGATAGATGCAAGACACATGCCAGACACACACTAGATCACTGTCCGAGAGATGCCGGATGCACACCAGTTACATGCCGGATACATGCTAAATACATGTCAGATACATGGGCGTTAAATGAAAAATACATGT
>NC_065521.1:47413936-47423936 GCF_006386435.1 Epinephelus moara | reverse complement strand
AGTAAGAAAAGTAATGCCCTTTGAGGCGTCCATTATTACTTTTTAACAGCCTTTGTGTAGATTTGTAGCTGGATGACTCAGTGGTTAACAGGACCCCAGGAAGACTAGTTGGTTACGATACCAGCTAATGGGGATCCTTAATAAACTAAACTAAACTAAACACTACTGACTTTTGAAGATTGGGGCTTTGATTCCCGGTCAGGGCGGGGCAACAAGTATTCAATGTGAACCCTAAGGCAAGGTTCTTAATGCTGCTAGCCTACCTCAGGATGAGTGAAACTGCACACCGCAAGAGTCATACTGGCTTGGGTGTCGCTAGGGTCAACAAGGTGTTGAGGAACCAGGGCAACCTGATGAGAAATGGGCTACTGGAACAAGACATAGATGAACTAGAGCAGAGAATATGGAACTGTAGGAATGTTACTACACAAGTAACTGCAGTGAGAGGGGAAACATGCAGAGGATGTGGGATATCAGGATGCTTCGAAATCCAACATCTGGGCTGACAAAGAAACAGCTCCTGGCCCAGTGTTCCAACATCCAACAACTGCTATCACAACTAGAGACTGATGAGATAGAACAGACATGCTACAGGTCCAGGTGGGGATGTTATCATCATCCCCACACTGATTGAGTACCAAGCCCCAATTTACCAGCAGATCACCAAGATTAAGTGACAAAGTCCTCTCAGACAGTCTGCTAGATGAGGTGAATGCATACTGTCTACTACATACTATTCCTACTAGACCATCTTGGTGTCTACACCACAGCAACAGAGATCCTTCCTCCTCTTCCTCCTGATGTCAGTCTCATTCAGTCTGACCTGAATCTGCTGCTGACGCCTGCTCTGGTTGTTTCAGGAGGAACTCTGTGGAGGAGCAGGACTCGTACCGAGGACAGCCGGGAGTCTGCGGCCTCACCAACCTGGGCAACACCTGCTTCATGAACTCTGCTCTACAGGTCCGAAACACACACACACACACATGTACACACACACAAACCCAAAGTGAAGCCTTTACGTTCCAAGCTTGTACTTGTGTGTATTGTTTCAATCTGTCATCCAGTGAAAATCACAGAAACCTTGCACACTGAGTCTGATGTGTTTTATTGTTCACTTCATTGTGAAAATTCTCAATATTAGGCAAAATTCAAAGACGTGTTTGCTCCCTCTCTTCTCTCCACTGGAGGAACCTCCCAGCTGTCTCCACTCTCTGCCATTGTTTTGCATTTGGCACCATGGCTACCTGAAGGGGCCGGACTGTCCTCCCTGTCTGACTCCACACTGTTTTTCTCTCTGTCTGTTTGTGGTTCTCATCCTCTATTACATTCCCCTCCTCCTCATCATCATCGTCATCATCCACCTGAATATTGCTATCTGATTTGTTAAAAGTAGGGACGCTCCTAATGACTAATGTGACATTTAAACGGAGGTTTAAACTTAGACTGGTCCGTGAGTCTACAAGAAAGAAAACAGTCGAAACTGAACGTGATTTAATCGATAAGGTTAACAAACCAACAAAAAATATGTAGTATATTATAAGAGCCATGACATTTTTCAATCACTAAATCATATTTTAAAAACCACTGAAACATGCAGCTCTTTGCACCGTGCATTATGAACACTGTACATTACCCTACAAAACATGAACTCACTGAATAAAACTTAACAAACAATATTTATTTACAGTACATATAATGATCCTCTCCATTTACAAAAACACACACTCACACAGTAACTCTCTCTACACACACACATGCAGGCTTCTCAGGTGCTCAAAAAGCACCTCTGTTTTTCAGCCTAACAAGAACACATCCAGTCTTTGTAAGTGTGTGCGAGGCTTGGACATACTTTCGGCATCAAATGTCTGCAGGCAGCTGAGGACTTGAGACAGTCATGTAGACTTGGACGAAGATGAGAGCATGTGTGTATTTGTGCATGTGTGTTTAAAAGAGAGAAGGAGAGCTGTTGATGATCTGAGCCGCTGGTTCGTCTCACATACAAACCCAAACTCCTTGTTTTCCCCTGGGTATGTTAATAATATGTATAAACGACAAGTATTTCTGGTGCTGACTGGAGACGGAATCAGCTAGTTGACTAATCGCACACATCCCTGGTTGAAAGCAGGCCTTCTGTGTTATGCAAAGATAGTGAGCACCCCGTTCCTCTCTTGTCGTGGATGTGTTCTGCAGGTTACGATACATTTTCTTCTCTTCTTCTTGGTCAAAAGATTCTCTAAAGCGACGGATGTGCAAAAACACTAAAATCTAACCTGTTCTGAAAACTTTAATCACGGACGAGAGTTTTGGAGTCAGTGTGTGAACATGACGGACACAACGTGAGGTCGTATTTATTTTTGAAACTTTCAACAATTTCAAAAAATACGGATTTGTAGTGCAGAGGCCTTAACACCTGAACAACGAGCACGAGCCTCTTGTTCATGAGTAGATGCACTCTTCCTCCTGCGTTGTGATACAGCTTTGAGCGCCACAAGCTCAGTGCCTTCTAGTTCGATTGTATTGGAGAGAGGGCTCCAACACTCAGCAACTCACACAACGTAGATTAATAAATAGCACGACAGGAGGAAAAATATGTATTCTTAATTTTGGGGCCAACTGTCCCTTTAACCCTTTAACAATCTTCTAGAGATCATGAAATGTGCTGTGTGCATAATTAACACCTGGCTGAGGTTAGTGTTGCTGCTCAGGTTTCAGCACAGCCTGAAGGAACTCAGCTGCACTGAGCCTCTGTCTGTCCGTGTTTCAGTTTCATTTGAAACTTATTAATAATTATTTATAACCTTAATTTACTTTTAAACTCTTTGTTCATCCTAACTCCTCCCGTCTCTCTCTGCAGTGTCTGAGTAACACTCCTCCTCTGACGGAGTACTTCCTGCAGAGCTCCTACCTGGAGGAGCTGAACTTCACCAACCCTCTGGGCATGAAGGGAGAGATCGCTGAGGCCTACGCTGACGTCATCAAACAGATGTGGTCTGGGAGGCATTACTCTGTGGTGCCGCGCGTCTTCAAGGTAACAAAACGTTCAGCTGACGAGTTCCTGATCACACACAGAGGTCTCACCGTGGCAACTGAAACATTTGATAAGATGAAACAACAATATTCTCTGACACAGTGGTTCCCAACACGTGGGTCAGGGTCCTGAAGTGGTCTTTGGATCCTGAGTAAAGAAATATAATTTCTGAAGTGTGGTGTATTTTCTAGGCCAGAGAGAAAACACCAGAAACACTGCTGTAATGTAATATTTGGGCTGATTCATTCACAGAAGCGAGACAGCTGCCTCACTGATCTCTGATCTGTTCCTGTATCTGTCAGATGAAACTGAACAGAGGAGGAACAGAGGAGTGAAACTAAACTCCAAACCACAAGGAGACTTACAGAGGAGATCCACTAACACTACTGCGAGCTGAGCACAGTGTAGGGGTGTCACAAGGGCCGATACTTTAGTACCAAGTTGAGGCCAAAATTCTGAAAATGTGTCGGTACTTGATTTTCTCCAGTCCCGTAGGTACTGAAGGTACAGAGGATAGAATTCTTCTGCACCAGATGGGGCAGCATTTACGTCTGCGAGTGTTCTAGTCTGTAGTTGAATGCCAAAAGAAGAAGTGCAGCTGCAGCGACCGCTCCGCCTCAACTTGTTCAAAAGGAAAGTGTTGTTTTCCGAGGCCAGCTTATTTTGTTAATTCTTTACAATGGGAACACTTTGTATTTACACTCTGCTACAAACTGCAGCAGTGTGACAGGGTGCTGAGCGTCTGCTCTGCTCTGCATATTTGCCTTTTTTCTGGTCAAAAAGAGTCTAAAAATGTTCAACTTAACAAAACACTGTCACCCAGCCGTCCAATCACAGAGGAGGACAAATAGCCTACCACAAAGACCAACTGTACATGAGTCAGCGATTCTGGAGAATAATTTGAACTCGACACCCAAACAGAAGCACCTCTCCCGTCAGTGCTCCTTCAGAAGCTCCAGTAATATTTCTCATGTTATTTATGTTTCATTCCTGTCATGATGTAGCTCTGCTCCTCGTGAGCAAGGACGCTGACGAGAAAATCAGCAGGCATGGTGTTGTTTTAATCGGCCCAAGCCACTTTGTTTGTTTCCCATTTTCAGAGGACACCAGATATTTGTTCTGCCGTGAGGTGGTATTTGCTGATTTTGACAAAACATGTTAGAATCACAGAGTGCACCTTTAATGTCTGAAGCTTCAATCTCAGTCTCTGTAAAACTGTGAGGATGACAGACACAAACAAAAATGTGATGCACAACCTTTCTTGTATTTGACTGCCTGTCCTTTCTGTGTTTGCAGACGAAGGTGGGTCACTTTGCGTCTCAGTTTCTGGGCTACCAGCAACACGACAGTCAGGAGCTGCTGTCCTTCCTGCTGGACGGACTGCATGAAGACCTCAACAGAGTCAAAAACAAAGAGTACATCGAACTACGGGACGCTGAAGGACGACCAGACCAGGTGAGCTGCTCTGACCACAGCTGAGAACCCACCGACACACACGGCTCCGTCTGTAATGTGTTCACTTTGGCGTATCTTTAGTTTTTTATCTTTTTATCTTTAGTTTTTACAGTAACTTTTTCTGAGATGCTGCAAAGCTCCAAATCAATAATGTTCTCATTCTTCATGTCTCTCCTTCCTGTCCCGCAGGAAGTGGCTGAGGAGGCGTGGCGTAACCACCGCCGGCGGAACGACTCGGTGATTGTTGACACATTTCACGGCCTTTTCAAGTCCACGCTCGTCTGTCCGGAGTGCCACAAGGTCTCTGTGACCTTCGACCCCTTCTGCTACCTGAGCGTCCCACTTCCTGTCAGCAAGGAGCGCGTCATGGAGATCTTCTTTGTCTCTCTGGACCCGTACGCCAAACCTGCACAGGTGACACTTTCTACCTGATGTTAACATTTAACTGTTTGTTCTGTAGACAATTTTGCAGTAAAACTATTTTCTCTACTTTAATAGCGATATGAATATATGATAAAGTGTCGTTTGTGTATGTTTGTGTGTGCAGCATCGTGTTGTGGTTCCTAAAGCAGGAAAA
This sequence comes from Epinephelus moara, assembly GCF_006386435.1. Taxonomy (NCBI): domain Eukaryota; kingdom Metazoa; phylum Chordata; class Actinopteri; order Perciformes; family Serranidae; genus Epinephelus; species Epinephelus moara. The sequence goes on along the minus strand of NC_065521.1, from coordinate 47,418,876 downwards.
GTTTCTGACCTCTGCTCTGCTCTGTCAGAGATGACCAACGTACCTCCCGCACAGGTCAGTGTGTGTGTTTGATGATTAATGATGAATCATGGGCTGAAATAAGGGTCAGTAAGACTTTAAATTAGGTAGAGTAAAAAAGCAGATATATTGATATCAATATTGGTAATCGGGCAAATTAGTTGTTACATATTGGCACATCAGATATCGGCAAAAAATGCAACATCATGCATCCCTAACAGAGGACTGTTAAACTCCTCCAACAACACAGAGCTGTAATATCAGTTGTTTTAAACTCTCTATTTCCTTTGTCCAGCGTGCTCTGTTATTAGACGTCCACTGTTTTCCTTTTACTGAGGTTTGACTGACGCTCTTTTAATTAAGTCATCCTGCTCGGCCGTCTTTGTCTGCAGTGGCACCTGACTGGAAAATTAGCACCACCTGCTGCTGACTTGATGCACAGACCCCCCCAACATTCCCAGAGCAGCAGTGGATGGAAAAGCACATAAATTCACATTTTCTTTTGCCAGTTATCTGAAAATTTGGTTGATATTTGCACCACACTTTGATGAAATACGACTACTGTGAACTGTTGTTAATGTGATACCTAGAGAACGCCTCGAGGGAATTTTTTCACATTTGGCAGAAACATTCACGTGGACTCTGTGATGAACTGATAGTGGCTGTCAAATGTCAAAGGTCACTGTGACCTTGCATCTTCCCATTTGTATAAATGCAATATCTTAAGAAGGCCTCGAGGGAATTTCAGCAAATTTAGCACAAATATTCACTTGAACTCAAGAACAAACTGATTTGAATTTAGTGGTCGAAGGTTAAAGGTCAAGGTCACTGTGACCTCACAAAACGTTTCTGGCTTTGTCAAGAATTCGTACACTTATTATGACAAAATTATGTATTTTTAATGCTGTGTATTAAAAATGTTTTTTTTATTATAACTGTAGCTTTATTTGAGCCAACACTCAGTGGACTTATGAGACTGATGAGATGTGACAGTGTGAAAGGATCAGAGAAGGAAGGTCTTAACTGTGTGTGTGTGTGTGTGTTTCAGATGGTGGTAGCTGATGTGTTCAACCATCGTTTTTATAAGATATATAACGCTGATGAATCTCTGAGCTGCATACTGGACAGAGACGACATCTTTGTGTAAGACAACCTCAGCTTTTTATTGTCTACTCTGCCTGTTGATTTGAGGCGTCCTCAGACAGCACTGGATTTTGTAAAACATTTGCACATCTGCTTTACATAAAGTTTGCCTCTACGTCCAGGTATGAGCTGAGTGTGCTGGAGGAGCAGCAGGAGGAGCAGGTGCTGCTGGCTCTCTACCTCAGAGAGCGCTCCCACTACAGAGACTACGGCTCAGGCAGCACCTCGTACGGCACGTCACTGTTTGGACACCCGCTGCTGCTGAATGTGCCGCGCAGCAGCTGCAGCCGGGAGGCGCTCTACAACCTGTTCCTGCAGAGGCTGGCGTGAGTGAAACACACACACACACACACTCACACAGATATAGACAATTACTCAAAGACTCTTTAAATATAAATGCACCTTGACTAATTTTTTGTAAAAATGTAAAAATAATTAAAAGCCATTGTAAAAAGTCCTAGTAAAGTATGCCATAAAAAAACCATTTAAAAAAAGTCATATTGTAGTATACCATAGAAAATAAATTCAAAAAAATTTCACAGTATTGTATGCTAAAAATAATTTATAAAAATGTCATAGCATAGTATGCCATAAAACATTATTTAAAAAAGCCATAGTATAGTATGCCATAAAAAAAAATATGAAAATGTCATAGAATAGTATTCATAAAAAAGTATAAAAAGTCATGGTATTGTATGCCATAAAAAAAAGCCATAGCCATGAAACGTCAAAGTATAATATGCCATTAAAATGAATAAAAATGTCTTAAAAAAGTAACTGTACACTATATTTTTTTAAAGTCATATTATAGTACAGTATACCATAAAAAAGTCATAGTAAGATATGCCATTAAAAAAAAAGATCGTTTAGTGTACCATAAAACAATAAACAGAAAAGTCAAAGTTTGTTGTAAATATTTTCATTAAAAATGTGGTGGTATAGTTTGTCATTTTTAAAGTCATTAAAAAAATACTAAAAAGGTCACAGCATACTATGCCATAAAAAAGTAGCTGAAAATGTCATAGTAGGTTATAGTATGTTATTTAAAGAAAATCATAAAAAAGGTCATGAGATAGTATTTCATTAAGAAAAATACTACAGTTTGTCAGTGTGTAGCTCATCATAGTGTTGTGTGTCATAGTATAGTATCACATGTCATTGACTAGCAGGTCATATTACCAAGTCATTTTTTATAGCTTGTTATAAACTCAGTATTTACATTAATAAGGTGTTTGTGTGTGCAGACGCTACGTTCGACCTCCTGATCCCTCTGAGGAGTTGGAGGAAGAGGAAGAGGAGGAAGATGAGGATGAAGAGGAGCTGTACAAGACTCAGACCAACGGCATCAGTGACGGTATCCTCAAGCTACTGTACTACTGTCAGCCCACAAGCTTATTATTAATAACAATAATAATTATAATGATAGTAGTATTTATTTGTATAGCACTTATCAAGGAGATTTCATTATAAAAATTACAAGATTACAGAGATAGCAGCACACAGGTTTTAAACATTTCAGTCCAGTTTCAAAGGCACAGTTAAGGTTCAGGCACATCTCATCAGTTACAATGCTCTGAAAGATAATTAAAATATTTCTTATTGAGATAAATTGTTCAAAAGCAAATAAGTTAAAAGTTAGTTGAGTTGAGTTAGTTTCCAGGCTTTCGTTTTATTTTGTTATTTAACAGTGAACTGAAAATAAAAACAAACGTGCAGGCGTATTGTGAAGTGAGAGTTTTCTCAGATGTGTTTGAGCTGCGGCTTCACTCTCACTGGTTCTGTGTCGTTTCCTCAGAGGAGGAGCAGGAGGAGGTGGAGAAAGCTGGGCCCTCTCAGACAGAACCCTGCTGCGGTGATTCCTCGGCAAACAGCCAATCAGACAACACTGCTGCCGACGTCAACCACACACAGCCCTCACTGGACCACGGCGACACAGAGACCAATAACGGGCCCCAGAACCAAACTGAGGCCGTCTGCAGCACCGACGCTAACAACGCCAACGACACCAACACTGATGACGCTAAACCCTGTGAGGACTTGAGCAGGACCTCCGACACCAGCTCAGAACCACCAGCAGAGCAACTGCAGCCGCCCTGTGAGACCGGAGAAGAAGAAAAAGAAGAGGACAAGCAGGAGGAGGCGTGTTCCCCCAGCCCGCCAGCCAATGAGCAGCCAGCAAAGAGGAAGGTGTGTCGTAAGAGGAGGAAGAGTTTGTTCACCATCCAGGCGGTCAACTCAAATGGGACGACTGAGAGAGGGATGGGAGAGGGAGGGAGCGCTGTGTCCTTCAGCTGTAAGTCTGAACACACACACACACACACACACACACACAACACAGCACAGCACAGCACAGCACAGCACAGCACAGCACAGCAGCAGTGCTCAATTTATATGTTGAAATATTTCACTTTCCTTGTTTTAAGTGGATTTCAAAGGTGCATTAAAAGATTAAATACTTCTGACATGTGTAGAGGTAAAAATCGGTGCCTGGAAGTGGGCCTGTAGGCTCCCGACCTTGTCCTCCACGTAGCTTCTCAGTTATCCTCTGATGTCGATCTGATACTTTGGATTCTACTAAGTATATTCAAAGAAACACTGGAGACAGGCAGAGTTCAATGCAATCGAGTTTAATGTGTTCACAAGCTTCAACACATACAACTCAGCGAGTCAAGCCCTGGGACCGGACTGAAAAACAGCTCTCCGTGCGTCTGCTTTTACGCTGGTGGAGACTGGGGAGAGTCTCCACCTTCTTTCGCTAATCCATCCCACTTTACTGTAAAGCTACTGGTGGCAACCATTTTCTTTTTGTCCAATCGTGAACAGGCCAGATTTTAATGGTGTATCACTTTCGTTTTGAGCCTGGAAGTCCCCAAATTTCCCACCCTTAGCTTCGCTTTTGCTTTCACTTTATTTTTAAAAAACATGTGAATCTTAGGGACTTTCTTTATGCAGTCCTTTGTGCTCTTATGCAATATAAACCTTTATGTGTGTGTTAGGTAATACAAACATTTGAGTGTGTGTGTGTATTTGCATTATACAGAACATAGTATGTTATAAGTGTGCTCGTTGGTGTAGATACAATATCAACTCATAACTCTGTATTATGCATCTCAATCAGCCTTTTAAACCCTTTACATTATTTCTCAATCAACTTATGCAGTTTAACACTTTTACTTGCTTAGGAATTAACTCTTTACACTACACATGGTACAGTAAAGTCATCTTCAGGTAACATTACATCTGTATCATACTCTACATTTGATTTAAACGTACTAATGACAGTACTGTCTTTCTGTAGCTCAGCCTTATGTGGCCATCGACTGGGACCCTGACATGAAGAAGAGATTCTACAATGAAAATGAAGCTGAGGTCAGTGTGAACATGTTTGTGTATGAAGATCAGACATTGTGAAAGTTTGGCCACACAGGAAAGGGCACACACAAATTTCATCTCACTTTCACATTTTACTGTCGAGCTTTCCATTAAAATTGCTAACTTTAGCTAACAGCACTAGCACCGATGACAGAACAAGATTCCTGCAACACTGGTGAGGTGTCACTAGTTGCCTTTATCTGACAGACACATTATGTATTGAATTTAAGTTACTAAAATGGATTGCTATAGTTTGTCATTTAAAAAAAGTGACAAAAAGACAGTTTATTATGTTGTCAATCAATCAATCAATCAATCAATTTTATTTATAAAGCCCAATATCACAAATCACAATTTGCCTCACAGGGCTTTACAGCATACGACATCCCTCTGTCCTTATGACCCTC